>NC_053490.1:374487388-374569888 GCF_905171775.1 Rana temporaria | reverse complement strand
TACTGTAGATTGTCGCCATTCCACGAGAGTGTGCAATTGTAAAGCATGACATGTTTGGTATATATTTACTCAGCGTAATATCATCTTTCACATTATACAAAAAAATTGGGCCAACTTTACCGTTTTTTTTTTTATTCATGAAAGTGTATTTTTCCCCCAAATAGTTGCGTTTAAAACACTGCTGCACAAATACTGTGCGACATAAAATATTGCAACAATCATCATTTTATTCTCTATATTCTCTGCTACAATATATATATATATATACACACACACACATGTAAAACTTATGTAGGAGGATTTGTTTCATCCCTGTGTATCATCTGAGGCTGCTCACTTCACTGGTTATATGTGAGGGTTCACATCCATTTTAAGTTACAAAATTAAATATTAACAACTTTATCAGTTCCCATCAAAACAGCCTCACCAGTGCAGAGAGAGGAGGAGGAGGAGAGTCAGGCAGATCTTCACAGAGCGGGAATCGCACCCTGTAACAGCTTTCATGTGAATTGCCTGGGCGCTTGCCGTCACATACAGACCAGCCTCTTGGCCCGGCTCCAATAGACGCCACAGGTCCCGACATTGGACCGGTGTTCTGTTCCCCTGGGTGATCGCTGGGAGAACGGCTCCCATTTAACCCCTCCTGCCGTCAGTGCTCAACCCCCCCCCCCATTCCCAGGCAGCTCACCCTCAAATAATTTTCCACTAGCCAAATGCAAGTAGGCGAGTGAAAATTTTGAGGAATAGATAGATATACATTTATTAAACATACATACACACACATACTAGACCAGTCTGCAATACCTTTTTTAGGCCTCTCAGTGGTATAAATAGGCACCTTTCTCCACCTCCAGACCCCTCCGTTTTGTATATAAAAGATGTGCCAGCTTGGGTTATGACACTATAAATATTAGCACTTTGAACACTGCTAATGGGTCATTAAAAAAACAGTAGCAGTTACTTAAACTTTAATTACAGGTTAAGGCTGCATTCACATCTAGACGGACGAAATCGCGGCGTTTTGTCGCCGCAAATCGCGGTAAAAATAGCGGCGTTTTGTACCGCGATTTGCGGCGACAAAACGCGGGTATTGTCCGCCTAGATGTGCCCCAAGATGACCCCCTCTATGGAGATGATTGCCATCTCCTAGCCGAACGCTCGAAGACGCCTGAAAAAAAGGTCCGGGACCTTTTTTCACGCCGCAGGCGACAGGCGTCCGGCGTTCGGCGTGGAGATGTGAACCATCTCCATAGAGGGACATGTATTTCCAGCCCTCTGGCGGCAGAGGCGTAGCGCTACAGGCGTAAAAACGCCTAGGTGTGAATGGGGTCTAGGCCAACATTTGTAACAAAAATATGAAATATGTAAAAAAAAAAAAAAAAGGGACTGGAGTTATGCATCCATTAAAAAATCATTAAAGGTTTTTCAATGCAACCTTGTAATCCCCTGTATGGCAGCATTCAGATTGTGAGAGTCAGGAGTACTAGAAGCACATGGGGTTTTGCTGCATGAACATGTGCTGTCAGAAAACATATGAAGATCAGGGGAGAGCAGAATGAGCATATATGTGATCTCATCAGTGTTTACATATACCTACACCATTTATATTGCCAGATGCCTATAAACTGGAGATGAGCTTTACACATTTTATTAGCGTGTTTGATAAATGTGTGAGTTTCTGGAGGAGTTAAAGTCTTATTTATTTAAAAATAAATACACATCTTAATCTTATACTTCTCTGCTCTGTGTAGTGGTTTTGCAAAGAGCAGCCCAGATCCTCCTCTTTTCGGGTACCCCTTTGGCGCTTTTAGCCCCTGCCGTTTGCCCCCACAGCAAGCATCTTGCTATGGGGGCACCAGAGCCGAGCCACTGTTCTGTGTCCATTCTGACACAGAGCCGTGGTTCATCCCTGCCCTCATTCTCTCCTGATTGGCCAACTGACTTTAATTGACAGCAGCAGGAGCCAATGGTGCTGCTGCCGTGTCTCAGCCAATCAGGAGGGAGAGTCTCGGACAGCCGAGGCACTCGTGTACATTGCTGGATAGAGATGGGGCTCAGGTAAGTATTAGAGGGGCTGCTGCACACAGAAGGTTTTTTATCTTAATGCATAGAATGCATTAAAATAAAAAATCTTCTGCCTTTACAACCACTTCCATCTGAAGACCATCTGGTGAAATGCTACTAGCTCTGATTGCCTCAGCAACTAAAGAGAAGCTAAAAACTTACCTCCGTTCCTGCATGACATGTTCCTCACTCCTCTGGGGTCAGCGTTTTTGGTCATGCTGGATTGGTTGGACTGGAATTTTGGGACTGGCGCAGAGGAATGCCTGAACAGCTTTGTGTACAGTGTAGTGAAGTTTTCAAGCAGGAAGCATGTATTGCAGAAAGGAGAAGGTGGCAATAGGGACAGGGAAAGGAACGGGGGAGGGGCAGTGGGACTTTCCAATGAAACAAACCACTAGGGCAGGATGAGTCAATCAATAGAGTAAACAAAACATTTAATAGTATCATCATTGAGTATAATACATAGAATGACATTCATAGTACATCCGTAAAACAATACCAGGTATGGTATACAATGATTGGTAAATCATATCAGACATGGTAAAAACTGGTTGCATAGTAACCCATGCTTCTCATAGATGTCAATGGTATACCCAAATGTTGAACATATTAAAATGATACAGTAAAATAACATTGATAAAGTTTGAGTCATTTATCAATGTTATTTTACTGTATCATTTTAGTATGTTCAACATTTGGGTATACCATTGACATCTATGAGAAGCATGGGTTACTATGCAACCAGTTTTTACCATGTCTGATATGATTTACCAATCATTGTATACCATACCTGGTATTGTTTTACGGATGTACTATGAATGTCATTCTATGTATTATACTCAATGATGATACTATTAAATGTTTTGTTTACTCTATTGATTGACTCATCCTGCCCTAGTGGTTTGTTTCATTGGAAAGTCCCACTGCCCCTCCCCCGTTCCTTTCCCTGTCCCTATTGCCACCTTCTCCTTCAACTATTTGGGGATGGAGACCTGTGCACTGTATAATCATGGTCTCATATAAAGTCCCAACTTTCTTTCTTTTTCTTATTGCAGAAAGGAAATATAGGGGCATTTTTAAACAGTAGCAGCTGTGCATGGCAACCAACCAGTTTCTGGCGTTCAAGTTTAACTGAACAAGATTGAGATGGAAGCCGATTGGTTTCCAAGCACAACCACTCTACATTCTGCGTGCCCCAGTTGATAAATTCCCCATATAGTATATTTCTTTTGCAATAACAAAAAGCCTTCCATGTTGCTTTTTTCCCCCTCGTTTTTTATCCATTTGGATAGAGTAAGGGAGGGTATAACCCTTGTTAGGTCATTTGTTGCCACATATGTCGCCTTTAAGAGATTTCACCTCACTTCTTGTCCCATAGCCACACCAGGAAGTGAGAATTCCTGTAAATCACCAATGTCCCCATCTAAAATATTTCCCCTTAGGGGAAAAGAGAAAACAAACCCAAACAGCAGCAAAAACCTGACAGGTTTTCTATGTCCTTTCCAGGGTCTAACCAAAAAAAAAAAGTGGAAACATTTTTTTTTTTGCAGAATATATTTATTGTGGGTCAGTAAATCACGTACTCCTTCCAACTAATGCCAGCTTGTGGTAATAGATGCAACATTCTGTTAAAGGGTTTGTAAAGGAAATTTTTTTTTTATCTTAATAGCTTCCTTTACCTTAACCACTTCCATACAGGGCATTTTCACCCCCTTCCTGCCCAGACCAATTTTTAGTTTTCAGCGCTGTCGCACTTTGAATGACAATTGCGCGGTCGTGCGACGTGGCTCCCAAACAAAATTGTCACCCTTTTTTCCCCCATAAATAGAGCTTTCTTTTGGTGGTATTTGATCACCTCGGCGGTTTTTATTTTTTGCACTATAAACAAAAGAAGAGCGACAATTTTGAAAAAGAACACAATATCTTTTACTTTTTGATTTAATAAATATCATATTTTTTTTAAAAAAACTTTTTTTTTCCTCAGTTTAGACCGATACGTATTCTACATATTTTTGGTAAAAAAAAAAAAAAAAAAAAAAAAAAAAAAAAACACACACAATAAGCGTATTTGATCGGTTTGCGCAAAAGTTCCAGCGTCTACAAAATAGGAAATAGAATTATGGCTTTTTTTTTTACTAGTAAAGGCGGCGATCTGCGATTTTTTTTTTTATTATTGTGACCGTGGCATTGTGGCGGACATATCGGACACTTTTGACACATTTTTGGGGCCATTCACATTTACACAGTGATTAGTGCTATAAAATGCACTGGTTACTGTGTAAATGTGACTGTTAGGGAAGGGGTTAACACTAGGGGGCGCTGAAGGGGTTAAATAGGTTCCCTAAAGTGTGTTCTGTTAGGGGGAGGGGACTCACAAGGGGAGGAGATTAATGTGTGTTCCTCTCTACTGGGAACACACATCAGTCTCCTCACCGCTGACAGGACATGGATCTGTGTGTTTACACACACAGATCCATGGTCCTGCCGTGATTGCGGGTAATCGCGGGTGCCCGGCAGACATCGCGGCTGCCGGGCACGCGCACCGCTGTCACGAGGAATGCAGGTGGCGCGTGCCCCCTATCGGCCGAAAAAGCCAGGACGTCATATGACGTCCAGTCTGAAGGGCGAGAGGTCCCCACCGACGTCATTTTACTATGGCTCGGTGGGGGAAGAGGTTAATGCAGTGCTGTTTTCATGTTCTCATTGTTCGTTTTTGCTCTCAAGTTGCTGTAATTCTTCTCTGATCTCGACACTTCCTGGTTGTCGGTTTCCTGATAACCGCAGTACTGGGAGCTTTCTCTCTGTGGTCACGAATCAAGGAGGTGTGATTACTGTGTGTCTAAAACCCCTCAGCACCAATCAGTTTCATTTTCCAAACCATCACTGCCCTGTATTGGCTCTGTACATCACAGAAGCAGGAAAAAAACATGCAAAAACTAAACTAGAAACTGCAGGTACATTATATGATTTATTTTTATCTATTTTTAATCATTTTTAAATGTCTCTATACCCTGTAAACAGTCATTTCAGCAAAAAAAAATGTTTCCTTTACAACTCCTTTAAGTGTCATAGATTTCCTGCCTCACCATTTAAATGCAACGCCTGATATGACTTCGGAATATGCAATAATCAAGCAAATTACATCTACTGATTGCATGCTAGTTTCCAGAATACAATAACATACTAATAATGGGCCTAATTTTCTACCTTTAAAGCACATGGTTGTGCACAAGAATAGATAGAGTGCAAGTACAGCTAAGAGGGTAACCCCCCTCCCCCGCCCCAATTTTCTGCCGTAAGGATTTCAGCAAACCTTTTTTAGAGCTTCACATGGTTCTCCGCTTAGAAAAAAATAATTCTTGCCTTAATACATCCTTTCTCTAAGTGATTCTAAGAGGAAGGCTCTGCCTTCATCCACCAGCAAAGCAGATTTAGTTGTGGAATAAGAAAACCTGCTGCATCCCTTTAGGTGAGGAAGTCTAAGCTAAGAAAATGTAACACCAAAAATTAACCCCTGGTTCACACTGATGCAATGCGGGAAACGCACAAGATTAGTTGCGTTTTCCCGTATTGCATAGCAATCACATGGTATCCATGCAATCTGCTGCAGGTGTCAATGTTAGATTAACGACACCCCAAAACAGATCGCAAAACGCAGTGTGATTGCCAGAATCGCATGGCAATGAACACCCATCCCATGCGATTCAGGTGCCTCAGCAGCTAAAGGGGGTAGAGATTGGCGGGAGGTAAAACTGTGCCTCAACGGCAGGGCCCCCCCCCCCAAAAAAAAAAAATTGCGTAAACGAGCCCCAAGGATGTCGATGCTGAATTCAACTAATGGCTCACTCACAAGTGCAGCAGGCACTGTTGCTCCTCTGAAAAAAGCAATCCAAGTGTGCTTGACAGATGGTGAGGAGGCAATATGTTGCCTCCTCACGACCCGATTTAAATCCATGATTGCCATGCAATACGTTGGTATGGGAATCAGAGGTTTAAAAGGTGGGAGAAGGCGACACTGAACTACACTGTGGCCCGGATTCAGATAGGAGTTACGACGGCGTATCTCCAGATTACGCTGTCGTAACTCTGAGTGTGCGGGGTCGTACCTATGCGACTGATTAGTAGAATCAGTTACGCATAGATTTCCCTAAGATCCGACCGGCGTAAGTCTCTTACACCGTCGTATCTTAGGCTGCATATTTACGCTGGCCGCTAGGTGGCACTTCCGAAGATTTACTCAAGGAATATGCAAATTAGGTAGATACGCCGATTCAGAAACGTACGTCTGCCCGGCGCATTTTTTTACGTCGTTTACGTAAGGCTTTTTCCGGCATAAAGTTACCCCTCATAAAGCAGGGGTAAGTCATGTTAAGTATGGACGTCGGAAACGACCGAACAGCGTTGTATTTTACGTCGTTTACGCAAGTCGTTCGCGAATAGGGCTGTACGTAAGTTACGTTCACGTTGAAAGCATTGACAGTTTGCGGCGTAATTTGTAGCATGCACACTTGGAAACGTTCACGGATGGCGCATGCGCCGTTCGTAAAAAACGTCAAATACGTGGGGTCACTTGTAATTTAAATAAAACACGCCCACATAATCCACATTTGAATTAGGCGGGCTTACGCCGACACATTTACACTATGCCGCCGTAACTTAGTGCGCAAGTTCTTTCTGAATACGGAACTTGCGCCCTAAGTTACAGCGGCGTAATTTATCTGAGATACGTTATGCCCGCCGATAGATACACAATTGTATCTGAATCAGGGCCTGTGCGCGGTGATTTTTGACTTCTCCCAAGTTGTTCAGGTAGATCCCCACCTATTTAAGGTTGCCTACCCCTGGTCTATATAATACCCAGCCCGTGTGCACCTTTCCCACTTCCTACTTGTCCAGGTGGAGTATTTCACTGCATAGCAATCCTGCCAGTGGTGATCGTGTCGCTGGCCGTACATGGTTTTTACAACAAATTAAAAACGTAAAAGAAATCAAAAAACACAAATACATACATTGAACTGGGTCTTAATGTTGCTTGACTTTTCCATGCAAATATTGTCATGAGAAAATCGCACACCCAAGACAAACCGTGAATGTGAGCAGTGCCAACACAGAATTTATTCTGCGCCATCAGTAAGGAAATGCACTCTCCCAAAGCGTGGGCCTGAAAGGCTGAGAGGGTTACTGTGACAGATCACATCACTGCATTAAGCAGCTTGCTGTCAGGCTTCATTGAGAGATCAGAGACATACATTCTGACCACCTATGGAACGCTTTCATTTTCTACTCACTAATGCTGTATTGTAACATGTGAAATTTGTCATATTTTCTTGTCAAATGTGACCAAGTGCACTCCCATGTCAGCAGCTGTAGAACAATGGTTGTTAATTTTTTATCTTTCCATACGCTGTCACATGCTAACTCATCATATTTATCTTTCCTTCACCTACCATAGCTTAGACACCCACGTATTCGTGCAAGAATATATTAGTAGCATGCTCTTAAAGTAAACCTGTCAGTATACTAAACAGGTTGCAGCACTAAAGAGATGCACCGAGACGTCTTTCATAGTCCCAAGGCCCCCCCGAATCTGAAAGTGCAATTGTTTACACTATAGGGGAAACTGGTGCAGCTCTGCATAGTAACCAATCAGCTTCCAACTTCAGCTTATTCGATTACGCTGTAATAAAACCTGCAAGCTGATTGGTTACTATGCAGAACTGCACCAGATTCTGTGTGTACCAGTTTTTTTTTTTTTTCCTTTTTTAAATTAAACATTTTTATTTCCCACAAAGATTTACAATTTTCCAATGCACAAACATATTTCATTTGTTCAATACAATCATTTCAAATTTGACATGTGTAGGTAATACACAAAAGTCCCTAGTTAATTGTAAGGATTGTTACAATGTAATAATACAGTTCTTCTTGGGGGTATCAACATATCGATTGCAATTAAATATTTTAGAAGGAAGCGAATATATAATATAAATAATAAAAAAATCTGACACAGGTCCAGTAGGGCGGCACATCAAAGAGGGGGATGTGCTCTGCAGTACTACACATGTGTCAGATGCACAATTAGTGGTCCAAAGTCCTAAAATGGATACGGCACCTCATCCCTTAAATCAGGGATATGCAATTAGCGGACCTCCAGCTGTTGCAAAACTACAAGTCCCATCATGCTTCTGACTCTGGTGTCATGCTTGTGGCTGTCAGAGTCTTGCTATGCCTCATGGGAATTGTAGTTCTGCAACAGCTGGAGGTCCGCTAATTGCATATCCCTGCCTTAAATTGATTAAGAAGAAGGGTAGAGGGAGATGGGATTATCACGGTGCCACAAAGAGAAACCAGAATTATAAGTACAATTATGTATAAAAAGTTTATTAACACGTTCCCTACCGAGTCATTGTAAAATGACGTCGGCGGGAACCCTCCCTCAGAGTGGACATCATATGACGTCCTTGCATTCCCGGGGGCGCCCGCGCCGCATTGTTCAGGACCCGGTGCGCGTGCCCGCAATGTCCGCCGGGCACCCATGAATGCCCGCAATCACGGCAGGACCATGGTTCATCTCTCCAATCAGGAACCTCAGGACTTGAGATAATTAATATTTCTTCAATATCTCTAACAGCTTAACAGGTTCATATTTAGAAATTGGGTTTAACTTTCTGTTCTTCCATTGATTGATATTTTTTGACCTTTTCCCCTTAGATTCCTGCTCGTTTTGTCTAGGGGAATCGGCTAGTTGTTTTAAAATATGAGCAGTACTTACCGTTTTCGAGATGCATCTTCTCCGTCGCTTCCGAGTATGGGTCTTCGGGAGCGGGCGTTCCTTCTTGATCGACAGTCTTCCGAGAGGCTTCCTACGGTCGCATCCATCGCGTCACTAGTAGCTGAAAGAAGCCGAACGTCGGTGCGGCTCTATACTGCGCACCGACGTTCGGCTTCTTTCGGAAAATCGTGACGCGATGGATGCGACCGTCGGAAGCCTCTCGGCAGACTGTCAATCAAAATAGGAACGCCCAGTCCCGCAGCCCATACCCGGAAGCGACGGAGAGGATGCATCTCGTAAACCGTAAGTACTGCTCATATTTTAAAACAACTAGCCGATTCCCCTAGACAAAACGAGCATCAATCTAAGGGGAAAAAGTATATTGTAGGGGTGAACCTCCGCTTTAAAGAAACACTTATTCGCTAGACGCTTGTTGTTTAAAGTCATGTACGATAAGCCTCAGAATCCTGGCAATATTGATTTTTCTCTTATGGACTTTACAGAAATGGAACTCCAGGCCATGGATGACCTGATGTCTCTAGGGAGGAGGGCAACACTGGTGACGAGGACTCGCCCACTCCCTCAGGAGTCGTCGTTCCTGGTGTAGCCTTCCCCCCTCCTATTTCGTACAAGCCAAAATCTCGAGCTTTTCCTCTTTTACAGACCAATCTCTGGGCATTTGTTCAGCAGGTGTCTTCTGAGATCAAAACTATGGATCTAGCCAATATGAACAATAAAAATTTGTCACCAGCTCAATACAAGGCGCTTACTGACCTTTAGAACCACCCCAGTTTAGTCATAAAACCGGCCGATAAGGGTGGGAATGTGGTTGTCATGGATGTCAAGGCATATGAATCCATGTGCCTCGATATCCTTGGCAAAAGAGATTGGTATAGATCGATTTCCAGGACTCTGGTTGATAACTTTACTAAGGAATACTACAATTTGATTTTTGGGGCCTATTAACGAGGTATTATTGATCTGGGAACTTGGAATTTTCTAAATGTCAAGGAGCCTAAAATTCCCACATTTTACTCTCTCCCTAAAGTGCACAAGTCCCTGGAACATCCTCCGGGACGACCAATCGTCTCAGGTTGTCAAGGACTTTCCTACGTCAAGGATATCATCGACTTACTCCGCACCATTGATGGAAAAGTGATTCCTCCTGGCGCTTGGTTAGTAGCCCTTGATGTGGAAAGCCTTTATTACTCAATACCACACACACTAGAGGTATTGAAGTTATTTCTACTCAATTGAAAGAACGCGGTACAGCTTTTGACTTCTACAGTGAGTTCGTTCTCCGGTTATTGGAATTTATTCTTACCCGGAATGTATTTATGTTTGGCTCCTCTCACTTCCTCCAGATACAGGGTGTAGCTATGGGGACCAAATGTGCCCCTAGCTATGCCAATCTGTATCTGGGGGGTGGTGGGAGAGAGAAATTTTCTCTGATGATCAACTACTCTCACATGTAATTGACTGGCATAGGTTTTCTGGTCTGGTACCAAAAACGAGCTCCTGCAAATGTTGGACTTACCGTATTTTCCGGCGTATAAGACGACCCCCTAATTTTCCAGGAACATTTTTGGTTTTGGGATATACTCACTGTATAAGACTACCCCCTTTTTTTCAAGCCCCACTGTGCCATTACATGCCCCCACTGTGCCATTACATGCCCCCACTGTGCCATTACATGCCCCCACTGTGCCATCACATTAAATGCCCCCACAGTGCCATCACATTAAATGCCCCCACAGTGCCATCACATTGCATTCCCCCACAGTGCCATCACATTGCATTCCCCCACAGTGCCATCACATTGCATGCCCCCACTTTCCCCCCCACTGTGCCATCACTCACGTTTTGCAGGCCGGTGACAGTCTCCGTCTGCTGCGAGCGTCCATGATTTCAAAGCCGCGCGCCGTCTTCTCAGCGTGTCCTGTGATTGGCAGAACACACATTTTCCCAGTAGCGCCTCTGTTCTATGTTCCGCCAATCACGGATGCCTTCTCATCTCGTCCGAGGATGAGAAGGCATCCGTGATAGGTGGAAAACAGAACAGAGGCGCTGCTGGGAAGATTTCTGTTCCGCCAATCACAGGACAGCGAGGACGTGCTGAGAAGACAGCGCGCAGCTTTGAAATTATGACGATCGCAGCTGCACGGAGACCGTACCCGGCGTATAAGACGACCCCCGACTTTGGATGCATTTTTTTGCATCCAAAAAGTCGTCTTATACGCCGGAAAATACGGTATTGGCCAACAACACTTACAGCCTCAAATTTACCATGGAAAGCAGTTAATCTAAAGTAAATTTTTTGGACTTAGATTCATGTTGACCCTGCAGGTTGCTCGCATTCTTCCCTCTATCGCAAGCCGTCAGCAGGGAACACTATCTTACATGCGACTAGTGCACATCCCGAACCCCTTTTGGAAAGTATTCCATATAGTAAATTGTTGAGACTTAAAAGAAACTGTACTCGGGAAACTGACTTCCACACGGCAGCCAATGAACTTTATCATAGGCTGCATTCACAGGGATATAGTCGCTCCCTGTTAAAACGATCCTTTAATAAAGTTGTTAAACTGGATAGAAAAGACCTCATTCACTCCAACAAAAAGCATAAAGTTACTAATTCAGTTCGGATTATAAACACAATTTTCTAAGCAACATGCACAACATGCGAGGGATTTACAAAAATAAATAAAAATGTTGGCCCCTACTTATGGCTGACAGTACCATCAATAAATACATCAAACCTTATCCGGAAATTACATTTAAACAGGCACCCTCTCTAAGGGACCGTCTGGTCACCAGTCCCCATGTGCGCAAAAGTAATCAAATGCCTACTTCCACTGGAACATTTTCCTGTGGACACTGCGACATTTGTCCCTTCATCTGTAACAGTCAGGAAACTGTCCTGCCAAACGGGAGGACCCACAAATTAAAATATCAGATCACGTGCAAGACTGTGGGGATAGTCTACCTAGCTAGCTGCCAGTGTGGCTGTTTCTATGTAGGCAAAACCAAAAGGCCCTTCTTCAAGCGTATTAGGGACCATGTGGGCTGTTTACATGACTGACTGCAATTCCATCAGCTTTGCTGCCTTAGAGCATCTACCAATACATGCCCGAGGTGGAGGTATTGATAAGAACCTTCTACAGTTAGAAACCAGATGGATACATACTCTGGATGCCGTTAAATTTCCAGGTTTAAATGGATATATTAGTTTTAAATCCTTTTTATAGAAAACGTAATGAGATTCATTTATGTTGCGGCATCTAGGGATATATCTCCATTTTAAGTGAGTGAGTGAGAAACTTATATAGCGCAACAAATGCGAACTTAATCGCCTCAAGGCGCTGGCATCCATAGTAGTACAGTTCTTTCAGAAGAGGTGGGTCTTCAGTTTTTTCCTAAAAACCGGATGGTTTTCTTCCAAGCGGATGGTCGTTTGGTGAGATTTGTGGTTTTGCCACCTGTTTCTACCCCTGCCCCCCCCCCCCCCAACTGTTCCATCCTTCCCCCCCCCCCCCATTTACATCGGCTATTGATTGTTTTCTGGCACTAGAATACCCGTTTCTTAACAACTGGGGTACACGATACTAAGGCTAGTAACGGATTAGCCTTTTAGGAGGCTAACACAATCCTGACATGTCCAATTTGTTGATATTTATTATGGAATGAAATGTTGTATACTGTATCAGGATTGGTATATGTGTTTACTTAATATATACTTGTAATTTTGACATTTCATATTTAATACTAATTTTGTATCATTTATTATTTTTTATTTTCCCCTTCTATTGTGGCTCAGATATTTGGCAGAGCTTGTGCGCCTATCAGGATTTTTGTCTTGTCAGTGGGAACCAGACACAATCCAATTTGGTTCTTATATTGGTCCTGTTTTGTCTATATCCCCATCTGATTCCCCTTTTCCCCCCTTTGGTCCGGTTTCCTCGCATGGATCTAGTTAGAGACTCCTACCCTTGGTTTGGTGCAGGGCCCTTGAGTTTGTGGCTGTATGGACACCCAAGGGTTAAGCTGTGTTCACACACTTGGCCCGCTACATGTCCACCGTGATTTGCACTGGCAATCCCTGCGTCCTTTTTACATTTCTCCACCCTCTTTGCAGGGTGACTGCCCATCCCTGCTGTGCTCTGTGTGGTCGCTGTATGCCCTGCACTGGATAACGCGATCGCGTGGCTGCAATGCACTATGGGCATTGTAGACGCCTTGTGCGCATGCGTGGCCGACGTCATTGGTCCGCTCCCGGCGGGGCGACTCAAGACGCCGGCCAGGTGGGGGCCTATAAAAAGTCTGACCATAAGAGCAGCATCGCTGTCCAACTGGGGCGCTGCTGCTGTATAGGGTTTGGCTTTCTGGTAAGTTAATGTAATCACTCTACTTATGTCTTTGGCACAATCTGGTCTCTCCCTCTTTGAGTTTTATTTAACCTACAACCTCTCTATCTCTCTCTTCTCCCTGTAGACTTGGACATAATACTTGTCAATACTGACAAGCTCTAATCTGTGACTTTCTGTTTGGGCTTTTTTAGTTAACTACTCCAGCGCTTTTCACACTGTAAGCTTACAGTGGGGAATCGAAAGTTTGGGCACCCTAGGTAAAAATTTGTATTAATGTGCATAACAAAGCCAAGGAAAGATGGAAAAATCTCCAAAAAGGCATCAAATTACAGATTAGACATTCTTATAATATATCAAAAAAAAAGTTAGATTTTATTTCCATCATTTACACTTTCAAAATTACAGAAAACAAAAAAATGGCGTCTGCAAAAGTTTGGGCACCCTGCAGAGTTAATATCTTGTACTGCCCCCTTTGCAAAGCTGAGACCTGCCAGTGTCATGGATTGTTCTCAGAAGATTTTATGGCCACAAGTCACTCAATCTTATATTTATACGTTCTGACTGGTTCATGATGTATTTCTGTGGTAGTTTGCGATTGGTTGGGAGGTTTAAACATCTGTTGGTGTTTTGTGTCTGCACTTGTTTGACTTGAAAATGAACTAGTGTGGGCTTGGAATATTGACTAAGATTGTATGCCGTGCTGCAGTATTTTTTTGATGGGAAAATAAAAGCTATTTTTGTACAAAGGACTTTTTGAAGTCCTTGGTGCGGGACACCTTTTGCTGCAATATAATGATGTACATACTTGTTTTGTTTCTGTCAATGATTTTTGTAGGATACTGAACACAGCGTGCCAATTTTGAACTGAATCACTGGAGTAGCGTTTACATTTGTTACATTTTGTCAAAGCTTAGAAAACTCATCTCAAATGCAAGTTATTCTGTGAGCTGAATGAAAAAAAAATCTAACAGATTACTTCATCCATGCTAAACAGTGTAGATGGATGAATTTCCCACTGCAGCCATTGTATTCTGCCAGCCGGTGTCAGAAAACCTGAACGAGGCCAGCAGGTGCTGTCAGCTGACAATTTGCCACCCGGCTCCTTCCATTTTTTGAATTAAAGGATGACGAGTGGAATATTGCCCATAGGAATTGGATGAAAATCACTCAGTGTATGGCCAGCTTTACTCACTACATGCCTTCAATAAACCCTTGTCTACCAATGTAAGTTTATAAAACAAGCAGTGAGAAACTTTCATGTAAATGTGATCCAGGCAGCTGTAAAGCCACCCAATCACGTTTACAGTACAGAAAAGGTGCCATTACCCCCACCGCCCGTACTCTCCCACTAGTGCCACCTGCCAGCACCCATGGTGGTTCTAGCCCAGGGGTCAAGTCCTGGGGAAAAAAGTGTGGAACTCCCACTCAAGATCCACTCCCCTACCAAAAAAAAAAAAGAAATGATACGATCCACGGTACCACTGTAAGCAAGTTCTTTCTTAATCCCGCGATAACTCGCAGCAGACCGCAATGTCTCCTGGGAACAATGACAAAAGCTCCCTGGAGACATTGCGGCATCAAGGAAGTGACGGAATACCCACACAACAACCTGATGAATCCATATACAGGAAGCGGCCAGTAACATAAAGGATTACCAAGGTTCGCCTGCCCCTGACAGTGACTCGAGCTGGGCATCGCCGCTTAGTGAAGGATTGGCTCTGGCAGCTCAGCTGCTCTAGTGCTGCAACGGGGAACTGCGTTCATGCTGTGAAAAAAGTGCAAGAACTTCGTTCCCACGCGTTTCCGCAGGACTTGAGCCCTGTTCTAGCCTCTACTATTCTAGGGAGACAGGTACCAAAAAAATTCCTTAGCATGTGTGGGAGGAGTCAGAGGGACATCAGTTCCTCGATCTCTTCTTCCCTAAATGAACCTGGAAGTTATAAGAATTTCATCATTTCCAGGTTCAGGGCTGTCATTCCCCAGCTACTGTAGCCGATGAAGCAGCCAATTAAGAATGATCTGTGCTTGGAGGGCAGAGGTGACATTGGGAATTATTTGACTCCTTGTGAGGACAAAGGTAAATGAAAAAAAAAAAAAAATCAATATTTAATAAACACCCCCATCACTCAGCACATACATGCAAGTGCAAACACTATTGTAAGGTGCGCACCTGTTAACAGCAATTTCGCCACACATGATAAATCGCCGCAATTGTCAGAGAGGGAGAGCCAATAGAAATTTGGGTACCGCAGTTTTTCCCCATTTGCCAGGCGCATACAATTTTAAAAGTGTGAAGCCCTGTACACACGATCAGTCCATCCATTGAGAACAGACTGAAGGACCGTTTCATCGGTTCACCGATGAAGCTGACTGATGGTCTGATGTGCCTACACACCATCGGTTAAAGAAGCGTTCGGTTCAGAACGCGGTGACGTAAAACACAACGACGTGCTGAAAAAAACGAAGTTCAATGCTTCCAAGCATGCGTCGACTCGACTCCGAGCACGTGTGGACCTTTAACCGATGCTTTTGCATACTAACCATCGGTTTTGACCGATCGGTTAGGCGTCCATCGGTTCAAATTAAAAAGCAAGTTCTAAATTTTTGGACTGAAGGATAACTGACTGATGGGGCCCACACACGATCGGTTTGGACCGATGAAAAGGTCCTTCAGTCCGTTTGCATCGGTTTTGACCGACCGTGTGTACGTGGCCTAAGTTCACCCTTTCACAAAAAAAATAAAAAGGTGAGCCAACACCCTACACCAGTGGTTCTCAACCTCAGTCCTCAAGTACCCCCAACTGGCCATATTTTCAGGTTTTACTTTACTTTACAGAGCTGCTTTAACCACTTCTATACCAGGCACTTACGCACCTTCCTGGCCAAGCCAATTTTTAGCGCTGTCGCACTTTGAATGACAACACTGCTACACTGTACCCAAACACATTTTTTATCATTTTGTTCCCACAAATAGAGCTTTCTTTTGGTGGTATTTGATCACCTCTGCAATTTTAATTTTTTGCGCAACAACTAAAAAAAGACTGATTTTTTTTTTTTTTAAATTATGTTTTTATTTTTTTCTGTTAATTTTTCGTAAATAAGTACGTTTTCTTTTTCAATTACGGGCACTGATATGGCGGCACTGATGGGCACCAATGAGGTGGCACTGATAGGCGGCGCTGGTATGCGCATTCATAAGCAGCACTGATGGGCACTCATAGGCAGCACTGATGGGTGGCACTCATGGGCACTGGGCATAGATGGGCACTGAGAGGTGGCACTGATGGCATTGCTGGGCATCACTCCAGTCAGTGCCCATGTTGCCAGTCAGTGGGCACTGATTGGCATTTATTGTGCTCTTTTTTTTTTATTGTTGTTTTTTATTGCTTTTAGGTTGCCATGGTGGCTTCCCTAATGGTCCAGTGTGGGGATCCGAGGGGGGGCTGCGCTGATAAACAATCAGCGCGAACCCCCACTGTCAGGAGAGCCGCCAATCAGCTCACGTCTGTCAGACGTGAGTGAGGAAGAGCCGATCAACGGCTCTTCCTGTTTGCATCGTGATCAGCTGTGATTGGACACGGCTGATCACGTGGTGAAGAGCCTCCGCCGGAGGCTCTTCACCGAGATCGGAGATGCAGGGTGTCAGACTGACACCCCGCATCACCGATCGCTGCGTTGCGCACCCCCACGGGCACGCGGCGGCTGTTATCCTGCAGGACGTCAATAGACGTCCAGTCGGGATTTCAGAACCACTTCCCGGACGTCAATATACTATTGACCGGGCGGGAAGTGGTTAAATAATTATAAATGACATGGTATTAATAAGAGCTATTTTATCTAAGGGAAGTTCCCAAAACATGGCCCGTTGTGGGTACTTGGGGACTGAAGCTGAGAGCCACTGCCCTACACACCTTCCCCACTGCACTTACCTCTGAGAGTGACTAGCTGTCAGTACCCATGCAGCCAGGGTAGCTGTCCAGGGATTTTAAATCCCTGCTCTTATTCCCCCCTTTCTTTTTGCTGAAAAGGTGAACTAACGCTTTAAGGCTTGACATGTTTGTATGTTTTGTATCTATTTACTCAATGTAACCCCAACTTTTATGGTTTACTAAAAAATTTAATATATATATATTGTGTTTTTACCAAAATTCTATTTTTTTTTTTTTATTATTTTTTTTATAAAAAAAATGCGTTTGACAAACAGTTACTGCACATATATTTCAATTTCTGCCATTTTAGTCTACAGGGCCTCTGCTTTCAGAAAACACACGTTACCTGGCTATCACACTGGACCTCTGGCATGCAGCCTGTGAAGTCTGGATACAATTTCAAATCAGCAATTCAAAAGTACTAAAGTCAGAGGATTTTGTGTGAAAGCTAAGCAATAGGCATTTACAAAAATATATCAACAATGGCAGCCGCTCTATTTTGCTCATGACAAATTTTCCTTAATTGAATCTGAAAGCAAATATATACTACTTCCTGTACCATTAAAGACGTATCTTTGTAGGTAGTGAAGCAGAAATCCCAATTAAAGTCTTCAGGTTTATTTTCTGCTTCTTCATTTTTGTGTATTATTTAAATATACAGTATTTTCAGACTCATATTGTAAGGCTGTGCTCAGAGAAAAAAAAAATTAAAAGAAATAAACATACCTAAAAAAAAAAACTGTAATTGCTGAAAACCAGTGGACCTTATAATTCAGAAGGCCTCAATGGAGTCGCTTCAGCATATTCCTGCTAAAGCTGCTGTGTTAGGCCTCCATTTTTCAACGGAGGACGTGGTGACACCAAGCTGCCCAAGTCTCAATGCACCTTATAGGGACTATGACTATATCTATATATATAAAACTCAACGTGTGTATGTTCCAGCATCACGTCCAAACGGCTAAAGATATTAACATGAAACTTGGCACACATGTTACTTATAGGTCAGCAACAAACATAGGATAGGTGGTTTAACCCTTACCCACCCCCATTTGCCATGGTCGGGGTTTTCCTTTAAAGTCCCATTCAACTCTATGGGAAATACATGTTACTTCATAACTTCCAAACGGCTGTACATATTTCCATAACACTTGGTCACATGTTACTTATATGTCCACTTAAACTATAGGATAGTTAATTTATCCCTTAACTACCCCCATTTGTGAGGGTTGGGGTTTTTGTTTAAAGTCCCATGCAAATCAATGGGAAATGTATGTTCCCACATAGGGGGGTAAGGATCTCGCGCCAACGAAATAATATAAAAACTAAATAAAAAAAAGCTGCTCCCCTGAAAATTCAAGTAAGAATGGACATGTGAAAAAATGGATAGGGGGCGCTAATTAGTTATGTGAAAATCCAAATAAACAATGACAATTTTCAATAAAGTGCCTGTGCATAAAAATGTTGAAATATTAACCGTGAAAAATTGCTACATAGAGTGCCTATGTTTAATCACAAGAAACTGTCCAAAGAGGACAGAAAAAAAATTAAAGTGCATATGCAATGAATACAAAGTTTTGTGAGTGAATCACAAAGTGTAAACCATATAGGATGGAAAACACACAGAAAAACAATCAATGGGCTGCATAGACTAGATAGCAAATGTCCATATAATCCTTGATCGACACTGCGTGTGTGATAGATGTAGAATAAACAGGATTTCACCTCCACCGGTCTAGTCACCCAATAGTGCATAAGAAGATGGCCCCTTACCGCATGTAGTTGACCTTTTTCGCTAAAAAGGTCAATTTAAGCTTGGTTGTCACCATGAACAGAACATAAAGAATAAAGAACATAAAGAATCTGAAGTTCCTGTTGGTCCACTCGTTAGGGCATCGTATGAATATAAAAACAGAGAGATACCGCCATAGTATAATAACGTTTAATTTAAAGAATAAAAACAAACACAGTGACGAGTGGAGGCTTACTTCTTTTTTAGTGTCCAACAATTTGCTTTGCGAGTCTGGGCGCTTCCTGATGACGGATTACTGAAACGTACGTCGAGGCGACACACAGACCACGCACAGCTTCCTGTCCAACTGGTTCTCAGCCTTTGCGAGGTGACACGCACGCTGCAGATCCCACCAGCGCGGACATCGCTCTCTATTCGACCGGTCTTCAGGATCGATACTCTGATCTACAAGCCTAAAGCCTCAGTGCCGGGATGTGGGCACTTTCCAAGTAAGCCTCCACTCGTCACTGTGTTTGTTTTTATTCTTTAAATTAAACGTTATTATACTATGGCGGTATCTCTCTGTTTTTATATTCATACGATGCCCTAACGAGTGGACCAACAGGAACTTCAGATTCTTTATGTTCTGTCCATGGTGACAACCAAGCTTAAATTGACCTCTTTTTAGCGAAAAAGGTCAACTACATGCGGTAAGGGGCCATCTTCTTATGCACTATTGGGTGACTAGACCGGTGGAGGTGAAATCCTGTTTATTCTACATCTATCACACACGCAGTGTCGATCAAGGATTATATGGACATTTGCGATCTAGTCTATGCAGCCCATTGATTGTTTTTCTGTGTGTTTTCCATCCTAGATGGTTTACACTTTGTGATTCACTCACAAAACTTTGTATTCATTGCATATGCACTTTAATTTTATTTTCTGTCCTCTTTGGACAGTTTCTTGTGATTAAACATAGGCACTCTATGTAGCAATTTTTCACGGTTAATATTTCAACATTTTTATGCACAGGCACTTTATTGAAAATTGTCATTGTTTATTTGGATTTTCACATAACTAATTAGCGCCCCCTATCCATTTTTTCACATGTTCCCACATAACTTCTGTACGCCTGGAGATATTTCAATAATACCTGGTACACATATTACTTATATGCCAAATAAAAATATATGACAGTTAAATTAACCCTTACCTACACCCTTATATAAAAGATGGGTATATTTATATTACTATGATTTTCCTCCCCAAAAGGTTAAGATAGGAAGACCGGGCAACGCCGGGTATTCAGCTAGTTAAAAATATAAAACAAAGCATTCCTTGCACTGCAGGTCTTCTCTCTCAAGTGCTATACTTGCTGAAAAAATCAACAGCCAACATTTCTTGGAGTGTTGGAAGTCTGGTCCCTCTATATGTGCTGTGGTTCCTACCTAAAAAAAAAGTGGCATAGGGACCAGCAGACATTACCACAGTGTGCATCAGGTGTCTGATCACCCTCTGTAGGTCTTATTATAAAGATGTGTCTGCAGTGATAGAAAACTGCGATATGGTCGGTAGGATCGTATTCGCTTATTCCTTTGTAGGAAATTTTTATTTTATTTTATTGTGCTGACAGAGTTGTTTTAAAAAGGCATATTTCACCTTTTTAAAAAATAAATTAAAAAGGGCATACATATTGATTAACCACTTAAGCTCTGGAAAGTTTTACCCCCTTCATGACAAGGCCATTATTTGCTATTCAGCACTGTGCCACTTTAACTGGCAATTGCTCCATCATGCAACGCAGTGCCCAAAATACAATTTTATATATTTTTTTTCACACAAATATAGCTTTCTTTTGGTGGCATTTGATCACCACTGTTGTTTTTTTGTTTATATCTTAAAACAAAAAAATCCCTGTTAGTCTTACCGCTAATGGTATTTCCAGGACAGCTACGAGAGAGGATTGGCTCCGCCCTCTACAGGAAACACAAATCAGATACAATTTAAAAAGGCCCCTCCCTTTCCTCTGACCCTCAGTTGTTTAGAAGATCAAGCAAACCTCCACCAAAGTGCACTCGGCAGAGGAAAACACATAGAAACATAACAAAACACCACCACCAGGTGAAAGTAGAATAGGGTGGGAATATAGTCGCTGTCCTGGAAGGTTCCTGGAAATACCTCTACCGGTAAGACCAACAGGGGTTACCCCCCCCCCCCCCTCACCTTCCAGGACAGCTACTTGAGAGGATAAGCAAGATACTATACCTTAGCGAGGGACAACAGCCTGAAGCACTTTCCTACCAAAGGAGAGGTCCTGGCTGGAAAGCATCTGAACTCTATAATGTTTGACAAATGCATGAGAGGAGGACCAGACGGCAGCTTTAGAAATTTCTTCCCATGATGCCCCCGCTCTTTCTGCCCATCACGTAGCCATGGATCTCGTAGAATGAGCCCCAATTCAAGAAGGAGGGATACGACCTGTAACTTTGTTAGCTTCACAAATAGCTTTCCTAATCCATCTAGCAATATAGCTTTTAGATGCTTTGGACCCCTTCTTGGGGCCACTGAACAATACTACCAGCTGGGAGGAACTCCTAAACCCACTGCATTTCTCTGGGTAAAGCAAAAGACATCTCATTACATCTAAAAAACAAAATCTTTCCTCCTCCGCATTCTTGGGAGGGGTACAGAAACTAGGCAGGACTACTTCCTGGGACCTATGAAAGCAAGAAGATACTTTGGGCAAATAGAAACGCTCAGGCCTAATCACTACCCTGTCCTCTAGAATCCTCAGGAAGGGGTCTTTCCAGGAAAGGGATTGCAGATCAGAAATCCTTCTCCCTGACATAATAGCTAAAAGGAAGGAAATACATTTCAGGGAAGCTTCGTGCAAAGGCTCAACAAAAAGGCCCTTGTTAGAGCATTTAACATTAATGGCAGATCCCAAGGAGGCACCTGTTTGACGATCCTGGGAGCACATCTACATCTGGCTGAAAGGAACCTCCTGACTAAAGGATTTTCCGCTAGCCTCTTGTATGAAAACACAGACAGGGCCGCAACCTGAACCGACATATAGACCTTTCTCTACTCCTTTGTACAAAAAAATCCAATATACAGAGAGTGGAAAAAGAATTAACTGGATTTCCTTTGCAGGAAATAAAAGTTTTCCAAACTTTCCCATAGATTCTCCTTGTGACCAACTTACGGCTGTCCAGGAAAGTATGAATAACTTTCTCTGAACACCCTCTCAACTGTAAGATGCGCCGCTCAGCCTCCAGGCCGTCAAATGGAAGGTCTGAGGGCTTGGATGCAACACTGGTCCCTGATGGAGTAGATCCTTCCGATCTGGTAGGGGCCAGGGAAGATCCACAGAAAGGGTCTTCAGAGAGAAAAAACAACTCCTCCTGGTCCACCTAGCATTTAGAACCACTTTTGCCTGATACTGAATAATTTCCCGAACTACCAGGAGGTAAAAAGGAAGGAAAGCCTAGGCCAGAGCGAAATCCCACGGGAAGGAGAGAGCATCCGTCCCCAAGGACCCCGACTCTCTCTCCAGTGAGAAAAATGACAGCAGCTTTCTGTTGAGACTGGATGCAAAAAAGATCCACTGCAGGAAGACCCCATCTTATCACAATCTCCCAGAACGTGCCTTGATGTAGCTCCCAACAGCTGGAACTAAAGCTTACTCTGCTCAGATAGTCCGCCAGCGTATTCTCTGAACCCCTGATGTGGACTGCTCCGATTGAGGTGATTGATTTCCACCCAGGACAGAATCTGCTGTGACAGCGTTCTAAGTGACTCCAAACAAGTGCCCCCTTGCTTGTTCAGGTACGCCACCGTAGTGGCATTGTATGAGAAAACCAATAGGTCTCTTAAACAGACCTTTACCCACCGCTAGCAGTTCCCTGAAAAATTTGAGGAGCAAACCAAGCTCCCTGGGCCTGCCAGTCCTGAGAGTGCGCACCCCAGCCCCACAGACTGGCGTCTGTAGCAACTTTTACTGGAGCATGTTGTGCCCAGTTCTTCCCTCCCTGCAGGTGTTCCCGCTGCTCCCACCAGGAGAGATTGAGAAAATCCTCTCTTGGCAGCTGAACCAGCTGATCTAGAGAATCCTTCCTGTGATCCCAATGGTGTAAAATAAATGCCTGAAGGGGTCTGGAGTGTAATTAGGCCCAGGGCACACCTGGGATGGCTACAGTCATTAATCCTAATAACTGCATGATCCGCCGAAGAGAGGTCTGTGGGAGCAATTTGAAGGCCTGCACGGAGAGAAGTTTCAAAATTTTCTCCTCAGAATATTTTTCTTCCCAAACAACTGAGTCTATTAGATAACCCAGAAAAAAAGTATGCTCTGGAAAGGCACCAGACAAGAATTCTGTTGGTTGACTTTCTACCCCAGATTCTGAAAGGTCCGCAAAACCAACTGCAAATCCTGGATAAGGGACTCTGTCTCGGGCAAAGATCAGAAAATCGTCCAGATATGGGACGATCGATACACTTCGTATCCGAAAAAAAGACCATGACTTCGGCCATGATTTTTGTAAACATTCTGGGTGCTGCCGAGAGACCAAAAGGGCATTGAACTGCCAATGACCCGGCCCGTTGTCCATGAGAATCGCAAATCTGAGGAACATTCGGTGGTTCTGGCAGATTGGAACATGAAGATAAGCATCCTGAAGATCCAGGGTAACCATTAAGACCTCTGGCCACAATAGATTCCTTACAGAATAAATGTTTTCCATCCGGAAACGTCTGTAGAGAATATATTTATACAGGATGCTTAAATTGATGACCATTCGGAAGCCGCCGGAGGCTTTTTGAACCAAAAAGACGTGGGAATAAAATCAGCGGAATTTTTGATTTTCTGGAACAGGAGATAAGACCCCCTCCGTTTCCCACACAGAAACTAGATTCAACATGGCTTGCCATCTCGCTTGGTTTCTCGGCAGATGAGTAAAAAAAAAAAAAATCGGAATACTTGAATTCCAACCTGTAACCCCTTTCCAATGTTTGAAGAATAAAGGAATTGTCGGAAATTTCTGCCCATTCTCTGATGAAATGGGACAACCTTCCCCCTATCCTGGCATCACTGGGGAATTTTGGAAGGGGCTTCTTTTGCTCATCTTTTTTAAAAGACCACTTTTTCCTTCGCCTGTTGGTTCTAAAATTAACCTTGTTCTGGAAACTGCAAAAAGGCTTCTTATTCTGTGGCGTATTCCTTTGAGAAGAAGGGAACCTGTTTACTCTTCTCAGAGGAACGAGCTAGGACCTCCACCAAGGAGGAACCGAATAAGAGCTTGCCTTCAAAAGGGAATACCGCAGAGTTTGTTGTTGGATGTAAGGTCCCCCTCCCAAGATTTAAGCCAGAGCGCTCGCCTGGCTGAATTAATGAGAGCAGAAGACCTAGCTGCAGCTTTCACAGAGGCTGCAGCTGTATCAGCCAAGAAGACCACTGATTTGGCAAAAAGGAAAGGTCTGACCTTTTAGAAACCTGCGACATAAGGGCATCTAGCTTAGGACATTTAAAGAAAGTCTCCTCAATTTCGGATTAAAAAGGAAATTTTCTTTTGTGCCCTTTAAACTGGAACAACCTCTTTGCAGGTCCCTTCCATTCTGAAAGAACCATATCCTCAAGTGACTGGTGTACCGGGAAAGTTCTTAATTTACGCCCCTGAAGACCCCTATACATTTTATCCTGCACAGATTGAATTTGCTGTGGCATCTCAATCTTTTCCGAGGTATATATTGATTTTAAAAGTTCATCAATATCCTCTGCTGGAAAAAGATACTTGGAGCTACCCACCTTCTCCACCGATGTGGAATCCCCATCAGATGAAGAGCTCGGGTTTTCCCCTTCTTCCAGATCAGAGGCATATACTGGTCTCGGCCCGAGGAAGGGGGCTAACTGAGGCCGAAGGCACTTGAGTTCTGGGACCAGATGAAGAAGGCTCCAGATCTGCTGCCCTGTCATTAAAAGACCGGAAGGAGGCTACAACCTCCTTCATAAAAGACATTAACTCTTTCAAAGAGGTAGTCTCTGAACTAGCCCTAGATGGAATACAATCCTCACAAACAAGTTTTTTATATCCATCAGACAGCCTGGCTCTACAGTTTCTACATTTCTTTTAGAAAGAAAAAAAAAAAACAGAAACAAGAACCATAAGAAAAGAAGGTCCATACAAAAAAAGGTCACCTGCTGTATAATCAGACAAGGGCTTATCTTGGGGGCAGTATAGGAACCGGAGGCTACCGCTGGTTCAATCCGAACAGGTGCTCCATCCTCAGGCCTGTCCTCAAGCTCCATGCGGTGAGTGGAGATCGGCTGGAGAAAAAGGCTGCTGTCCCCAGGCAGCATGTCCTCGGTGTACAACGCTGTGTTCCTTATCAACACGGCGCCGGAAAGTGTGTCACTGGAAGTCCTCCGACGCCATTTTGATACACCTCGCTGAAGACGAGGACAAAACTTCCACCAGGAAGAACTGGAGGAAAAAAACCTGAAGGAAGTTGCCACCACTTACACTAGGTAAGCAAGTACCTCCAAAATAGGGAACCCTTCTGGCAGAAAATACAGGGCCTAATACACCCAGGACTTGGCCACAACCAGTCCTGGATGATGCCAGAGAAGGGGGGTCTGCCAACCAGTTACCAGACCTAGGAAAACAAAAAACGTGTCGGTGCTCCTGGAGGGTTTGGAAACACAAAACAACTGAGGGTCAGAGGAAAGGGAGGGGCCTTTTAAATTGTATCTGACTTGTGTTTCCTGTAGAGGGTGGAGCCAATCTCTCAAGTAGCTATCCTGGAAGGTTTACTTTCAGCTATTAGGCTACTTTTCACACCAAGGCATTGGGGTAAAGCACCGTTATCTTAATCTGTGCTTTACTGTCTCTTTTGCCGCACTTTTGGGCCGATAGCGGGGCGCTTTTAACCCCCCCTTCAGTAGCGCTGCTCATTACAGTGCTGCAAAGATGCGGCTAGCAGGACTTTTTTTATTCTCTGGCTTTCACACTGGAGTGAGAGGAGACACTCTTTACAGGCGCTATGCAGGTGCTATTTTTAGCACTATAACACCTCAGTGTGAAAGCAGCCTTAAACGTATCCAATAAAAAAATATATATACATCTACCGTATTTATCTTCATATAGCGCGCCCCGGCGTATAGCGCGCACCCCCAACGTGGAAGGGAAATTTCAGGAAAAAAAAAAAATACTTACAATTTGAATGCCCCTCATCGGTGTCTTGCCCGGCGTCCATCGGCGGCTATGTCTGGTCCGGCGTCCATCTGCGGCCTTGGTGGTGTCCTCCCCGCTTCTCCCGCGCTGTTTTTGAGTCGATCCCCGCGCTGTGTTTGAACGCCCCTGCCGACATATACTGAGCGCAGTACACTCGGGCACGCTTGGCTCCTCTCGCATAAAGGCTAGGAGGCGGCACAGGGCGTGACCGCGAGGGGAGCCGAGCCTGGCCGAGTGTACCCAAGTGTACTGCGCTCGGTATATGTCGGCGGCAGCGTTCAATCACAGCGCGGGATCGGCGTATATCGCGCACCCACGATTTCCCCCTGATTTTAAGGGGAAAAAAAGTGCGCGGTATACGCCGATAAATACTTTATAAAACTTGGGCCAAAATGTATTCTGCTACATGTCTCTGGTAAAAAAAATCCCAATAAGTGTATACTGATTGTAGGTGCTATAATGTTTTTGCGCAAACCAAACTATTTTATATATACACTGGAAACATTTTTCCCTTATACTAGTAAATGGCGTCATCAGGGACTTCTAGTGGGACTGTGATAGTTCCCACACAATATCAGTTTCCCACTGAGTAACTGACATTTCCAAAAAGATCAGGAGTTTGTCGCGAACGCAGCGTGATTTATCGTGCCAGAACCGCACCCTGTTTTTAGGTGCCATTCATTGAAATTGCACGCAGAATCATGACTATTCTGCCTGCGATTCAAAATGCCCATGTGCGAATGCAGACTAATGCTGCGTACACACGATCGGAAATTCCGACAAGAAAAGTCTGATGTGAGCTTTTGGACGGAAATTCCGACCGTGTGTATGCTCCATCGGTCTTTTGCTGTCGGAATTTCCACCAACAAAAGATTGAGAGCTTTCCGAAATTCTGCTCGTCTGTATGCAATTCCGACGCGCAGAAAAACATGCATGCTCAGAATCAAGCAGAAGAGCCGAACTGCCTATTGAAATTCATTGATCTCGGCTTTTCGTACGTCTTGTATGTCACTGCGTTCTTGACAGTTGGAATTTCAGACAAGATTTGTGTGACCGTGTGTATGCAACACAAGCTTGAGCCAACATTCGGCCAGAGAAAATCCACAGTTTTCTTGTCGGAATTTCCGATCGTGTGTACGGGGCATTAGGCTGCATTCATACCTGAGCACAGCAATTCTCAGGTGCCCCGGACAAAGTCATTCTATGACGAAACACATAGGGCGGAGCGACGTGCTGACATCTCGTTCTTTGATTCCTGGAAGTGTAGGTTGCTTGTGCTTTGCTGGCCGGCGAGATTGTTTTTAAAGGTGTGCAACTACAGGGTGGGCCATTTATATGGATACACCTTAATAAAATGGGAATGGTTAGTGATATTAACTTCCTGTTTGTGGCACATTAGTATATGTGAGGGGGGAAACTTTTCAAGATGGGTAGTGACCATGGCGGCCATTTTGAAGTCAGCCATTTTGAATCCAACTTTTGTTTTTTCCAATAGGAAGAGGGTCATGTGACACATCAAACTTATTGGGAATTTCACAAGAAAAACAATGGTGTGCTTAGTTTTAACGTAACTTTATTCTTTCATGAGTTATTTACAAGTTTCTGACCACTTATAAAATGTGTTCAATGTGCTCTCCAGTGACATGCGGCAATAGCGGAGCGTTAAAATTGCGGTAAAACACCGCGATTTTAACGCTCCGCTATAGACGTCTCCAGTGTGAAAGGGGTCTAATGAAGAAACATCAGTGGCTGTCCTAGCTTCATTCAGCAAGAGCCCACAGCGTAGCACTGGCCGCATGTCACTGGAGAGCACATTGAACACATTTTATAAGTGGTCAGAAACTTGTAAATAACTCATGAAAGAATAAAGTTACGTTAAAACCAAGCACACCATTGTTTTTCTTGTGAAATTCCCAATAAGTTTGATGTGTCACATGACCCTCTTCCTATTGCTCCCCCACCCATTGAAATGAACACGTGCACTTTTAACCCTTTCTTCGGCCCCTAGCAGGGGTTAAAAGCACAGCCAAAACTATAGTAAAGCACCACTAAAACTAGCCAATGCAGTGTGGCACCAGTGTGAAAGGGGTCCAACTCTCTTTCACCCCCCAATACAAGTAGGGGGATCTGAGTGGACACTGACAGCAAATGTGTGTCACTCATCCCATCCCCACCAGCACCCTCTTCACTCATCCCCACCAGCACCCTCTTCACTCATCCCCACCAGCACCCTCTTCACTCATCCCCACCAGCACCCTCTTCACTCATCCCCACCAGCACCCTCTTCACCCATCCCCACCAGCACCCTCTTCACCCATCCCCACCAGCACCCTCTTCACTCATCCCCACCAGCACCCTCTTCACTCATCCCCACCAGCACCCTCTTCACTCATCCCCACCAGCACCAGCACTGTCTTCACTCATCCCCATCCCCACCAGCACTGTCTTCACTCATCCCCATCAGCATCGTCTTCACTCATCCCCATCAGCACCCTCTTCACTCATCCCCATCAGCACCCTCTTCACTCATCCCCATCAGCACCCTCTTCACTCATCCCCATCAGCACCCTCTTCACTCATCCCCATCCCCACCAGCACCCTCTTCACTCATCCCCATCCCCACCAGCATCGTCTTCACTCATCCCCATCCCCACCAGCATCGTCTTCACTCATCCCCACCAGCATCGTCTTCACTCATCCCCATCAGCATCGTCTTCACTCATCCCCACCAGCACCAGCACTGTCTTCACTCATCCCCATCCCCACCAGCACTGTCTTCACTCATCCCCACCAGCACTGTCTTCACTCATCCCCACCAGCACTGTCTTCACTCATCCCCATCAGCATCGTCTTCACTCATCCCCATCAGCACCCTCTTCACTCATCCCCATCAGCACCCTCTTCACTCATCCCCATCCGCACCAGCACCCTCTTCACTCATCCCCATCCCCACCAGCATCGTCTTCACTCATCCCCATCCCCACCAGCATCGTCTTCACTCATCCCCACCAGCATCGTCTTCACTCATCCCCACCAGCATCGTCTTCACTCATCCCCACCAGCATCGTCTTCACTCATCCCCACCAGCATCGTCTTCACTCATCCCCACCAGCATCGTCTTCACTCATCCCCACCAGCACCAGCACTGTCTTCACTCATCCCCATCCCCACCAGCACTGTCTTCACTCATCCCCACCAGCATCGTCTTCACTCATCCCCACCAGCACCCTCTTCACTCATCCCCACCAGCACCCTCTTCACTCATCCCCACCAGCACCCTCTTCACCCATCCCCACCAGCACCCTCTTCACCCATCCCCACCAGCACCCTCTTCACTCATCCCCACCAGCACCCTCTTCACTCATCCCCACCAGCACCCTCTTCACTCATCCCCACCAGCACCGGTCTTCACTCATCCCCATCCCCACCAGCACTGTCTTCACTCATCCCCATCAGCATCGTCTTCACTCATCCCCATCAGCACCCTCTTCACTCATCCCCATCAGCACCCTCTTCACTCATCCCCATCAGCACCCTCTTCACTCATCCCCATCCCCACCAGCACCCTCTTCACTCATCCCCATCCCCACCAGCATCGTCTTCACTCATCCCCATCCCCACCAGCATCGTCTTCACTCATCCCCACCAGCATCGTCTTCACTCATCCCCATCAGCATCGTCTTCACTCATCCCCACCAGCACCAGCACTGTCTTCACTCATCCCCATCCCCACCAGCACTGTCTTCACTCATCCCCATCCCCACCAGCACTGTCTTCACTCATCCCCACCAGCACTGTCTTCACTCATCCCCACCAGCACTGTCTTCACTCATCCCCACCAGCACTGTCTTCACTCATCCCCATCAGCACCCTCTTCACTCATCCCCATCAGCACCCTCTTCACTCATCCCCATCCCCACCAGCACCCTCTTCACTCATCCCCATCCCCATCCCCACCAGCATCGTCTTCACTCATCCCCATCAGCACCCTCTTCACTCATCCCCATCAGCACCCTCTTCACTCATCCCCATCAGCACCCTCTTCACTCATCCCCACCAGCACCAGCACTGTCTTCACTCATCCCCATCCCCACCAGCACTGTCTTCACTCATCCCCATCAGCATCGTCTTCACTCATCCCCATCAGCACCCTCTTCACTCATCCCCATCAGCACCCTCTTCACTCATCCCCATCAGCACCCTCTTCACTCATCCCCATCCCCACCAGCACCCTCTTCACTCATCCCCATCCCCACCAGCATCGTCTTCACTCATCCCCATCCCCACCAGCATCGTCTTCACTCATCCCCACCAGCATCGTCTTCACTCATCCCCATCAGCATCGTCTTCACTCATCCCCACCAGCACCAGCACTGTCTTCACTCATCCCCATCCCCACCAGCACTGTCTTCACTCATCCCCATCCCCACCAGCACTGTCTTCACTCATCCCCACCAGCACTGTCTTCACTCATCCCCACCAGCACCGTCTTCACTCATCCCCACCAGCATCGTCTTCACTCATCCCCATCCCCACCAGCACTGTCTTCACTCATCCCCATCAGCACCCTCTTCACTCATCCCCATCAGCACCCTCTTCACTCATCCCCATCCCCACCAGCACCCTCTTCACTCATCCCCATCCCCACCAGCATCGTCTTCACTCATCCCCATCAGCACCCTCTTCACTCATCCCCATCAGCACCCTCTTCACTCATCCCCATCAGCACCCTCTTCACTCATCCCCATCAGCACCCTCTTCACTCATCCCCATCAGCACCCTCTTCACTCATCCCCATCAGCACCCTCTTCACTCATCCCCATCAGCACCCTCTTCACTCATCCCCATCCCCACCAGCACCCTCTTCACTCATCCCCATCCCCACCAGCATCGTCTTCACTCATCCCCACCAGCATCGTCTTCACTCATCCCCACCAGCATCGTCTTCACTCATCCCCACCAGCATCGTCTTCACTCATCCCCACCAGCACCCTCTTCACTCATCCCCACCAGCATCGTCTTCACTCATCCCCACCAGCATCGTCTTCACTCATCCCCACCAGCATCGTCTTCACTCATCCCCACCAGCATCGTCTTCACTCATCCCCACCAGCATCGTCTTCACTCATCCCCACCAGCATCGTCTTCACTCATCCCCACCAGCATCGTCTTCACTCATCCCCACCAGCATCGTCTTCACTCATCCCCACCAGCATCGTCTTCACTCATCCCCACCAGCATCGTCTTCACTCATCCCCACCAGCATCGTCTTCACTCATCCCCACCAGCATCGTCTTCACTCATCCCCACCAGCATCGTCTTCACTCATCCCCACCAGCATCGTCTTCACTCATCCCCACCAGCACCCTCTTCACTCATCCCCACCAGCACCGTCTTCACTCATCCCCACCAGCATCCTCTTCACTCATCCCCACCAGCATCCTCTTCACTCATCCCCACCAGCACCCTCTTCACTCATCCCCACCAGCACCCTCTTCACTCATCCCCACCAGCACCCTCTTCACTCATCCCCACCAGCACCCTCTTCACTCATCCCCACCAGCACCCTCTTCACTCATCCCCATCCCCACCAGCACCCTCTTCACTCATCCCCACCAGCATCGTCTTCACTCATCCCCATCCCCACCAGCACTGTCTTCACTCATCCCCATCAGCACCCTCTTCACTCATCCCCATCAGCACCCTCTTCACTCATCCCCACCAGCACCCTCTTCACTCATCCCCATCCCCACCAGCATCGTCTTCACTCATCCCCATCAGCACCCTCTTCACTCATCCCCATCAGCACCCTCTTCACTCATCCCCATCAGCACCCTCTTCACTCATCCCCATCAGCACCCTCTTCACTCATCCCCATCAGCACCCTCTTCACTCATCCCCATCCCCACCAGCACCCTCTTCACTCATCCCCATCCCCACCAGCATCGTCTTCACTCATCCCCACCAGCATCGTCTTCACTCATCCCCACCAGCATCGTCTTCACTCATCCCCACCAGCATCGTCTTCACTCATCCCCACCAGCATCGTCTTCACTCATCCCCACCAGCATCGTCTTCACTCATCCCCACCAGCATCGTCTTCACTCATCCCCACCAGCATCGTCTTCACTCATCCCCACCAGCATCGTCTTCACTCATCCCCACCAGCATCGTCTTCACTCATCCCCACCAGCATCGTCTTCACTCATCCCCACCAGCACCGTCTTCACTCATCCCCATCCCCACCAGCACCCTCTTCACTCATCCCCACCAGCACCCTCTTCACTCATCCCATCCCCACCAGCACCCTCTTCACTCATCCCCACCAGCACCCTCTTCACTCATCCCCATCCCACCAGCACCCTCTTCACTCATCCCCATCCCCACCAGCACCCTCTTCACTCATCCCCACCAGCACCCTCTTCACTCATCCCCACCAGCACCCTCTTCACTCATCCCCACCAGCACCCTCTTCACTCATCCCCACCAGCACCCTCTTCACTCATCCCCACCAGCACCCTCTTCACTCATCCCCACCAGCACCCTCTTCACTCATCCCCACCAGCACCCTCTTCACTCATCCCCACCAGCACCCTCTTCACTCATCCCCACTAGCACCCTCTTCACTCATCCCCACTAGCACCCTCTTCACTCATCCCTACCAGCACCCTCTTCACTCATCCCCACCAGCACCCTCTTCACTCATCCCCACCAGCACCCTCTTCACTCATCCATCCCCTCAGCACTGCCATTAACACCATGCTACCCCACCACCACTGATCACCCCCACCCAGCAACCAATGGGTGAGCGGTGATGATGATGTGCAATAACCTCTAGCAACCAATCAGCAATCTTTTTTGACTAAGCAGTGAGTGGTAATGTTATGCTGTAACCTCTCCCAACCAATCACAATTTCTGCTACACTAAACTGATTTTGAGTTTAGCTGCTATTTATCTCAAAGCAGATGGAGAGCGAATTGCATAAGTTGGGGTGGGGCAAAGAAAAAGTTTGCCCAGGGTTCAATCAATCGGCCCTGGATGCAGCACATTGGAAGTTCTAAAGCTTTAGGTGTAAACTTTACAGAAGAATAAGCCCCGCCTACCCGAAAGCATCTATCCAATCACATAGACGGAGGCAGTCTCCCCTCGCCTGTCCTATCAGCGATCTATGATCCTCAATGACAGCCCGCAGTGACCTCTCCTACTATTGGCTGCCTCTCGTCCCTGACGAGTCACGTGTCCCCAGACCTCGGAAGCTCTAGCACTCCCCCTAATTACCTGTGTATTGTCTCCTTCCCGGAATACCTGGGCCACCCGCTGCCTCAGGAAGGCTCCCAGGTCCCGGCCTTTCCTAGTCTCGTCCACAGGCCATTCTTCACATAGTTTTAGAAAACGCCGATACCGTGCAGCCGCCATTTACTCTCCGGTCACATTCAACTACTAGCGAATCACAGGCAAAGGGCGTGACCCTCCTTAGTGGTGTAACCAATGGAATGTCAGAACCAGTGGGCGGGTACTGTTGCTATGCGCCGCTGGTGGTGTGTGTGTTCGGATTTGCCTGTTCTTGATAGGTTCCCTCTCCCAGCCTGGAATAAATATTGCTGGTCTATAGGTGGGCTGCTTGTCTGTACCTGGGTGATGAGGGGTCCTAGTGACGAGACGTCATTGTGCTCATGTCCAATGTAAATACACAGACAGGGCTTCTCTCATCACACCAGTCAGGAACTCTCCTATAGAAAATAGACTGGGGACATGCACATTAATAGAGCTGACAACTTCATACCACGAGGGCATGTCAGCATTTTACTACATCCTATTTATTCTGTGTAAGCTTCCCCCCTCCCAAGATCTAATGTGTGAGCCCCCCTCCCCAAGATCTAATGTGTGAGGCTGTGAGCCCCCCTCCCAAGATCTAATGTGTGAGCCCCCCTCCCCAAGATCTAATGTGTGAGGCTGTGAGCCCCTCTCCCCAAGATCTAATGTGTGAGCCCCCCTCCCAAGATCTAATGTGTGAGCCCCCCTCCCCAATATCTAATGTGTGAGCCCCCTCCCCAAGATCTAATGTGTGAGGCTGTGAGCCCCTCTCCCCAAGATCTTATGTGTGAGCCCCCCTCCCAAGATCTAATGTGTGAGCCCCCCTCCCCAAGATCTAATGTGTGAGCTCCCCAATATCTAATGTGTGAGCCCCCCTCCCCAAGATCTAATGTGTGAGCTCCCCAAGATCTAATGTGTGAGCCCCCTCCCAAGATCTAATGTGTGAGCTCCCCTCCCCAAGATATAATGTGTGCCCCCCTCCCCAAGATCTAATGTGTGAGCCCCCCTCCCCAAGATCTAATGTGTGAGCCCCCCTCCCCAAGATCTAATGTGTGAGCTCCCCAAGATCTAATGTGTGAGCCCCCCCTTTCCAAGATCTAATGTGTGAGCCCCCCCTTTCCAAGATCTAATGTGTGAGCCCCCCCTTTCCAAGATCTAATGTGTGAGCCCCCCCTTTCCAAGATCTAATGTGTGAGCCCCCCCTTTCCAAGATCTAAAGTGTGAGCCCCCCCTTTCCAAGATCTAAAGTGTGAGCCCCCCTTTCCAAGATCTAATGTGTGAGCCCCCCTCTCCAAGATCTAATATGTGTTAGCCCCCCCCCCTTTCCAAGATCTAATGTGTGAGCCCCCCTCTCCAAGATCTAATATGTGTTAGCCCCCCCCCTTTCCAAGATCTAATGTGTGAGCCCCCCCTCCCCAAGATCTAATGTGTGAGTCTGTGAGCCCCTCTCCCCAAGATCTAATGTGTGAGCCCCCCTCCCAAGATCTAATGTGTGAGCCCCCCTCCCAAGATCTAATGTGTGAGCCCCCCTCCCCAATATCTAATGTGTGAGCCCCCTCCCCAAGATCTAATGTGTGAGCTCCCCAAGATCTAATGTGTGAGCCCCCCTCCCAAGATCTAATGTGTGAGCCCCCCTCCCAAGATCTAATCAGTGAGCCCCCCTCCCCAAGATCTAATGTGTGATCCCCCCTCCCAAGATCTAATGTGTGAGCCCCCTCCCAAGATCTAATGTGTGAGCTCCCCTCCCCAAGATCTAATGTGTGAGCTCCCCAAGATCTAATGTGTGAGCTCCCCAAGATCTAATGTGTGAGCTCCCCAAGATCTAATGTGTGAGCTCCCCAAGATCTAATGTGTGAGCCCCCCCCTTTCCAAGATCTAATGTGTGAGCCCCCCCTTTCCTAGATCTAATGTGTGAGCCCCCCTTTCCAAGATCTAAAGTGTGAGCCCCCCCCTTTCCAAGATCTAATGTGTGAGTCCCCCTCTCCAAGATCTAATATGTGTTAGCCCCCCCCTTTTCCAAGATCTAATGTGTGAGCCCCCCCCTTTCCAAGATCTAATGTGTGAGCCCCCCCCCTTTCCAAGATCTAATGTGTGAGCCCCCTCTTTCCAAGATCTAATGTTTGAGCCCCCCTCTCCAAGATCTAATGTGTGAGCCCCCCTTTTCCAAGATCTAATGTGTGAGCACCCCCTTTCCAAGATCTAATGTGTGAGCCCCCCCCCTTTCCAAGATCTAATGTGTGAGCCCCCCTTTTCCAAGATCTAATGTGTGAGCCCCCCCTTTCCAAGATATAATGTGTGAGCCCCCCCAACAAGATCTAATGTGTGAGCCCCCCCAACAAGATCTAATGTGTGAGCCCCCTACACAAGATCTAATGTGTGAGCCCCCCCCTTTCCAAGATCTAATGTGTGAGCCCCCCTCTCCAAGATCTAACGTGTGAGCCCCCCTCCGCCCAAAATCTAACGTGTGAGCTCCCCAAGATTTAACATGTCAGCCCCCTTCCCAAAGATCTAATGTGTGAACCCCCTCCCCAAGATCTAATGTTTGAGCTCCCCAAGATCAAATGTGCGAACCCTTCTCTCCAAAGATCTAATGTGCGAACCCTTCTCCCCAAGATCTAATGTGCGAACCCTTCTCTCCAAAGATCTAATGTGCGAACCCTTCTCCCCAAGATCTAATGTGCAAGCCCCTCTCCCCAAGATCTAATGTGCGAACCCTTCTCCCCAAGATCTAATGTGCGAACCCTTCTCCCCAAGATCTAATGTGCAAGCCCCTCTCCCCAAGATCTAATGTGCGAACCCTTCTCCCCAAGATCTAATGTGCGAACCCTTCTCCCCAAGATCTAATGTGCGAACCCTTCTCCCCAAGATCTAATGTGGACTCAGATCTAATGTGCGAACCCTTCTCCCCAAGATCTAATGTGCGAACCCTTCTCCCCAAGATCTAATGTGCGAACCCTTCTCCCCAAGATCTAATGTGCGAACCCTTCTCCCCAAGATCTAATGTGCGAACCCTTCTCCCCAAGATCTAATGTGCGAACCCTTCTCTCCAAGATCTAATGTGCGAACCCTTCTCCCCAAGATCTAATGTGCGAACCCTTCTCCCCAAGATCTAATGTGCGAACCCTTCTCCCCAAGATCTAATGTGCGAACCCCCTCCCCAAGATCTAATGTTTGAGCTCCCCAAGATCAAATGTGCGAACCCTTCTCTCCAAAGATCTAATGTGCGAACCCTTCTCCCCAAGATCTAATGTGCGAACCCTTCTCTCCAAAGATCTAATGTGCGAACCCTTCTCCCCAAGATCTAATGTGCAAGCCCCTCTCCCCAAGATCTAATGTGCGAACCCTTCTCCCCAAGATCTAATGTGCGAACCCTTCTCCCCAAGATCTAATGTGCAAGCCCCTCTCCCCAAGATCTAATGTGCGAACCCTTCTCCCCAAGATCTAATGTGCGAACCCTTCTCCCCAAGATCTAATGTGCGAACCCTTCTCCCCAAGATCTAATGTGCGAACCCTTCTCCCCAAGATCTAATGTGCGAACCCTTCTCTCCAAGATCTAATGTGCGAACCCTTCTCCCCAAGATCTAATGTGCGAACCCTTCTCCCCAAGATCTAATGTGCGAACCCTTCTCCCCAAGATCTAATGTGTGAACCCTTCTCCCCAAGATCTAATGTGCGAACCCTTCTCTCCAAGATCTAATGTGCGAACCCTTCTCCCCAAGATCTAATGTGCGAACCCTTCTCCCCAAGATCTAATGTGCGAACCCTTCTCCCCAAGATCTAATGTGCGAACCCTTCTCCCCAAGATCTAATGTGCGAACCCTTCTCCCCAAGATCTAATGTGCGAACCCTTCTCCCCAAGATCTAATGTGCGAACCCTTCTCCCCAAGATCTAATGTGCGAACCCTTCTCCCCAAGATCTAATGTGCGAACCCTTCTCTCCAAGATCTAATGTGCGAACCCTTCTCCCCCAGATCTAATGTGCAAGCCCCTCTCCCCAAAATCTAATGTATGAGGCCCCCTCCCCAAAATCTAATGTATGAGGCCCCCCTCCCCAAAATCTAATGTGTGAGCCCCCCTCCCCAGGAGTATTATAATCAATGGAATCACAGGCAGCAATATTACACCATGCACTATAACCACCAACAGAATATATTGAACATTACAGTACATAAGACCCCTTTCACACTGAAGCGTTTTTACAGCATTTTAGGGTTAGGCTCATAAAACGCTCTACATGCATCTCAATGGACCCTTTCACACTGAGTCCTCCAAGCAGCATCTTTGGAGCAGCTTTTGGGCGCTAAAAAAAAACGCTCCAAAAACGCCCCTCCATTGAAATGAATTGAAAGCGCTGTAAAAACACCTTGCCCTTTCACACTGAGGCACTGCAAAAACGCCCTAAAACATTAGGGTCTTAGTGGTGCTTTACCAGCGTTTTTCGGGCGCTGGCAGTGTAAAAGGGCTCTGAAAGCACTCAGGCTTTCACATTGGGATTGCAGCTGAGGCTTCTTTCAGGCGCTTTATAGGCTTTTTTTTAACGCCAAAGCACCTGAAAAACACTCGAAAAACGCCCCAGTGTGAAAGGGGTCTTACATCCAGGATGTTATATTATGCAGCAGTAACCAGAATTACTATGTATTCATTGTATTGTCATCTATTATTACCCTTGTAGTGTACAATGCATGTACACAGTGCAGGGCTCAGGAGTATGTGATCCAGGGCCGCCATCAGGGGGGTACAGGCAGTACACCTGTAAGGGGCCCGGCGGTCCCCAGGGGCCCGGATGGCAACCCCCTTTTAAAAAACAAAAAATGGCAACCCCCATTTTTTTTTATAAAAAAAATATATATTTTGTTTAATATATTTTTATTTAATTGTTTATTAATGGGCCAATTTTTTTTTTTTTTTTTTTAGAGGCCCGGAGGTCCCCAGGGCCCCGGATGGCAACCCCCCCTTTTTTTTATTTATTTAAAAAAAAAATATATATATATTTTTATTTTATTTTTTATTAAAGGGCCATTTTTTTTTAGGGGTCCGGAGGTCCCCAGGGCCCCGGATGACAACCCTCCTTTTTTTTTATAGAAAAAAAAAATCTGACTTTTTACCGCCAGGAAAACCGTTTGCGTGTACTATGGAACTACATCAAAAACCATGTACATATGTTTTGATACATTTTTGGTAAGGGTTTTGTGTTTAACAACCAGTCTCCTTTGCCCTACCAAAAAAAAAAAATGCAGGAACAATGAAAAGGCATCAAAAATGCCCCCCAAAATCGCATCAACCGCACCCGCATAGATGTGAAAACAGGTTTGGCTCTCCTTGTTACTTCTTCCTTCCAACACCCCTTATTTCTATGCCAGGGCCATCTATATCTCCCTGATTGGGGGACAGAAAATCTCCCCAAGACAGGATAGGCCTTACACCGTAAAGAAACCTGTACCCCATTACAGGTCTGTGTTCTTTGTAATCTTTCAGAAATGAAATAGCTAAGGCTGACAAGTGCTTAGGAATTCAGAGATTTATTGTCATGGCAAAGAGGACGGTAGAAACATATTATGTTTCTGGCACATTAACGTTATTTTTCTGTACTTGCAGTATGTTTAAAGGGATAAAACAGTGTAAAAAAAATGCGTGTATTTCAGAAATGTACTAATTATGTTTTTATTTTATTTTTAATTACATATATGGTGCAGTCTGAGATACTAAGGGCCAGATTCAGGTACAATTGCGGCGGCGCAACGTAAACTGTTTACGTTACACCGCCGCAAGTTTTCAGTGTAAGTGCCTGATTCACAAAGCACTTACCTGTAAACTTGCGGCGGTGTAACGTAAACCCGTCCGGCGTTCTGCGCATGCTCCGTTCGCAATTTTCCCGACGTGCTTTGCGTGAAATTACGGCGGCCCGACGTGTTTGTGAATCGCGACGTGCGTAACGTACTTACGCCGAAAAAAAAAATTCAAAATCGACGCGGGAACGACGGCCATACTTTAACATGGTGGAGTAATTTTACACCATGTTAATAGCACACTTAACTTTGCGACGGGAAAAAAAGACTTGCGCCGACGTAACGAACGCGAAAACCTTTGTGGATTGCCATAACTGCTAATTTGCATACCAGACGCTAGAAAACGACGCGAACTCCACCCAGCGGCGGCCGAGGTACTGCATCCTAAGATCCGATGGTGTAAGTCAATTACACCTGTCGGATCTTAGGGCTATCTATGCGGAACTGATTCTATGAATCAGCCGCATAGATACGACAAGAGATACGACGGTGTATCAGGAGATACGCCGTCGTATCTATTCTGTGAATCTGGCCCTAAAATAGAAAACAGAAAATAAGAGTTCACAGATTATGGAAATTATAGTCTGTAAGAAATGCACAATAAATCCCAGGAAGAAGAGAAGAGAATGGAACACACTCTGGCATAAAGATCCTGATGACCAGGGAGATCCAGCACTGAGACACAGAAAAAGAGCAAGCCTTGTGCGTTAAAGATGGTTATTGGTAAATTGTTTAAAAACACATACGGGTAAGTGACCTACAGTGGGAAACTCCCTTTAAGAATGTAAATGCTTGGCATCCTCAGTTGTCAGGAAATTGAGGACATCACCAATCATATACCATCCTTAAGCGAGTCTCTCACTGCGGGTGCTACTGATGGCTGGCACTTCCATCTCACTCCCCCGCCAATGGCCATGGTCTGTCGGGCTCCAGCTGTTGCTGTACTCCCTGATTGACTTTGATGAGCTGATACATGGTTACTGAACTGTAAGTGTCTTTAAACAATTTACTAATGAATCATTTTTTTAATGCTCGAGGCTGGCATCCTTACTGATTTGCTGCATTTTCATGATGTACTCTGTCACTAAAATTAACAAAGCAGTCTTTGCTTTTCTCATATGCCCCCCCCCCCCCCCTCACACTGTTTTATTACCTGTTGATTCTGCCAAAAGGTCTATTATTTTTCCACTTCAAGTAAAAGGGTGACAGCACCATTAATACCCTGACAGTATCCTAATATTATACATCCTTAATAAATAATATAAGGGTACTCTACATGCAACAGTTTCTGAATTTCTTCAAGGCAATCTGTGCACATTATCTGCCTCCCAGATAGCAAGCAATTGTACTGCAAGTTTTAAAATGACTTGATAAGCTATTGCGAGGCTTGCCAGGCTTCACAAGTTTGTTGCACAATTGCAGCCAGGTCGCATTGCATGACTCCAGATCAACTTTCTTTGCAAACATTTCGCAAGTCTCCTGCAAGTTCTGGTTCAGTTATGTTGCGCAATAGTCATCCCACCACAGGGGTCACTGTGGCTGGATTTTCATGCCGAAGATCTGCAGAGCTCTTGCTGTAGACTCACCACTGCAACTTTGCTCTTGCTAGAGACCTGCCATGCAAATTTGCTGAAAATTTGGGAAAAGTGTCAACTAGAACTTTTGCTTCAAGTGCTCTACAAGTGTACAACTTGCAAGTGAATATGTGCAGCTAGTTAACAGACTTACAATTCAACAATGCCACAAATTTGTGGCAAGTTATCCTTGTTATCTGGGGTGTTCATGACACCCATGACCCGCAATAATTTTTCAGTCCCAGTGTAAAGCCTAGTATACAGGGGCCGAATGTTTGCTGTGTCCCCCACATGGCTTCTCACAAACTGCAAACGGGACTTATCATAGCTTTCTTTCAACAATGGCTTTCTTACTGCCACCCATCCATAAAGGCTGGATTTGTAGAGTGCACAACTAATAGTTTTCCTGTGGACAGATTCTCCCACCTGAGCTGTGGATCTCTGCAGCTCCTCCAGAGTTACCATGAGCCTCTTAGCTGCTTCTCTGATTAAAGCTCTCCTTTCCCGGCCTGTCAGTTTAGTTGGACAGCCATGTCTTGGTAGGATTGCAGTTGTGCCATACTCCTTCCATTTTTGGATGATGGATTGAACAGTGCTCCGTGAGATGTTAAAACTTTGGGATTTTTTTCATAACCTAACCCTGCTTTAAGCCTGACCTGTCTGGTGTGTTCCTTCATGATGCTGTTTGTTCACTAAGGTTCTCTAACAAACCTCTGAGGGTTTTACAGAACAGCTGTATTTATACTGAGATTAAGTTACACACAGATGGACTCTATTTACTAATTAGGTGACTTCTGAAGGCAATTGGCTTCACCTAGATTTAAGTTAGGGGTATAAGAGTAAAGGGGGCTGAATACAAATGCACGACACACTTTCTCTTTCGTTCATGGACGGACACAGCCTTAATCTTGACATAGTGGTATTAGCCTTCCTTTAGGAGTGACTAGGCAGAAACTTATAGAAAAGGTTAAACTTATCATACACACCCTAACCCCTCTCTCTGCATCTCGCAGGTCAGTTTTTTTCTGCCTAGTTTAGGAGAAGACATGGCTCCCTTTAAGGCCCATGGCTTGGAGGCTGTTAGTTCAAATTTGTTTTGGATTTTTAATTTTTTCCAGCGATCTTTGATCAACTGCCGACTGGGCGACAGGCTGGATCTCAGATCCTTGTATTCTTCCCAGTTTCGGCCATCGAGCGTGTGCCGATCGTAGCTGCGCGCTGGGTCGTCCACGACATGCCCGTCGCTCTACGGGTGGCCGGTGAGCTATGCGCTCCAGGGCTTGCATAAGGACCAGTCTGCAGGGCCGAGTCACAGTAGCCTGGCCGACAGTCACCATCGTCACCATGCGGTAGATGTGCTGTCCAGGATGCTCCAGCATAAATCCACAGGAGGGTAAGTAGCTACTACCTTGCTCCAGCAAGAAGACAGAACTGGGCATCCCTGGAGAGGTGAGTAAAGGACTCTATATTACCCTTCTCCCCTCCTTCCTCTTCCCTCCTCCCTAGACTGCTGAGGTGGGGGTTCCCCTGGGGAGCTCTACCTGAGAACCAAGATAAATGTATAAGTGCATAGAAATTGCTTACTTGTGTCCATACTGTCAGCTGCTGCTTTTCCTCTTGCAATGTAGAGAGCTGCATAAGAGATTCTGCTACTGTGTTTCCAGCGACCATTTTTTCTGTGACCACATGCTGGATTGTTTGTATACTTGGCGGCCATTTTCTTGTAGCCACACTGTATTGGCCTCTACTTGGCGTTCGGTGGCCATACTTTTGGGAACTACATGTTACCTACGGTGGCCATTTTCTTGTAGCCACCCAGCGTTCTGGAGGTGTTGCACACCCGGCGCCCAAGGGGGCTGTACCGTATCTCCCGGCCGCTCAGCGGCATGCCCCAGGAACGGCGCTTAAACTACTATGTTTCTAGCGGCATTAACATGAAGCTGGGGCCTCTAGGTCCCGCTCGGCTGCCATTTTTTGTAGCCTAAGCCTAGAACACTGGCGGCCATGCTTTTGGGGCCTCAGTATGGTTGACCTCTAGCGCCTGTGTGGCGGCCATCTTCATAAATCAGCAGCCAGACAGAGACACGCTGCTGACTAGCAAACAAAAGCTGATTAAAAACAGCAGCCTTGTATTAATAGCAGCCATTTCAGCAGACTGACAGATAGATTCAGCGGACAAGAAGCAGCTCAGCTAAGCGGCACTGCACTACTGGTTCCGGGATGGTGAGTCCTCTGGGGGGAACCCCTCATCTCTGCTGCAGTTAGGAGGGTGGGTTGTCACACCTTGCTTGGAATCCCTGTGTCAAGCGTGTGGGAAGCATGACGTCAGAAACAGAAGTTTTTCTCCCTGAAACACCTGAGCTGGCAATTGATGCCCCTGCACCCGATGTATCGTTGGACGCTATGTCGGCAATCCTAGATGCCTTCATTGCCAAGGTGGAAGCAGCGCGTGGAAGAACAGGGGATAGAAAGCGCCCCCGCCATCTTCTGGAGACAACTCAGATACGGAGCCAGGTCTAGCTACGGCTCAAGACCCTGACTCTGAGGTATCTGACGATGCGGACCAAGATCGACCAGGCAGTGAGGATGATTCTGGACCCAGGTCAGCTTGTGAGAAGGCTCTGGTAAGTGACCTTATCACCGCAGTGCGAGATACCCTAAAGATAGAGGGGTCTGTAGAAGCAATAGAAGCGCCAGTCCCCTTTGGGTTCCGTAAGGCGACCCACACTGCTAAGGTGTTCCCTTGTGTGTCTTACTTAGACAAACTTTTATACAAGGAATGGGACAGACCACAAAAGACCTTTTTTGTACCTAAGAACCTGGCGGTACGTTACCCACTGGAGGAGAGTTTCTTGAAGAAATGGACCTCGCCCCCCATAGTGGACCCTCATGTGTCCAGACTAAACAAGCTAACCGCCATTCCAGTGGAGGGGGCTCCTGCCTTCAAGGACTCGGCAGACAAGAAGGCAGAGTCGATATCCCGTAACCTATACACTGTAGTAGGTTTGGCGGTACGCCCACGAGGGAGCCCTAGAGGAACAACTGGTACAGGGCCTAAAATTCGTGTGTGAATCAGCCTTGGACACTATTCCTCTGCTGGCCAGAGCTTCTGCTCAGGCGGTGTTGTTACACCGTCTACTTTGGTTAAAGAATGGTCGGCGGACCAAGCTTCCAAAAAGGCCCTAATGGACCTGCCCTTTAAGGGCGACAGACTCTTTGGAGCTTGCCTGGATAACATTATTAAGGATGCTACAGGAGGTAAGAGCACCTTGCTCCCACAAACCTATAAGGGGAAGGAGCCACGCTGACGACAAGGGCCCTTCTTTACCGCACCCAATCGTTTTTTTCGTCCACCCAGCACCGCGGGCAGAAAACCACAGGCCAATTAAGCGCCTGCTCAGGGACAGAGACGCCCCTGGTTTCGCAAACCCAACAAGCCCGTTACCAATACCACGTCCGCATGAAGGTGCTCCCCCACCCATTTCTCGGGTGGGGGGACGTCTTCACAACCCGGTGGACATCTCGGATCCCCGACCGGTGGGTTTGCGAGGTAGTCTCATCAGGGTACAAGATAGAATTCCTATCTTGCCCACCAAACAGATTTTTTCCCTCCAACCTCCAGCTACAACCGGCTCGTCGGGAAGCCCTAATTGGGGCAGTTCAAAACCTGCTGGAACTCGGGGTGGTTATCCCTGTCCCAGTACAGGAACGGTTTCAGGGGTTTTACTCCAATCTGTTCATAGTACCAAGAAAGGAGGGCGTTCGTCCAATCCTGGACCTCAGGGCCCTCAATTGCTTTGTGAAGTTACAAGGATTCCGGATGGAATCAATCCGCTCTGTCGTTACTGCTGTCCAGCCGGGGGACTATCTGGCATCCTTGGACATCAGGGATGCTTATTTACATGTCCCCATCTGCGCAAAGCATCAGTGACTTCTGCGCTTTGTGGTCGGGAAGACCACTATCAATTTGTGGCTCTACCCTTTGGCCTGGCATCGGCACCAAGGGTGTTCACCAATTCACGCCCTACTAAGACAACGTGGCATCGCTATCGTGGGCAACTTGGACGACCTGCTTCTGAGGGCCGCTTCAGCCTCAGAATTAGAGGTGAGCGTGTCTATAACATGTCAGACACTTTGGGTGGCTACTGAACATTCAGAAGTCAGTAATGGTACCGACTCAACGCCTAGTATATCTGGGATTGATTCTGGACTCCTCAGAGGCAAAGGTTTTCTTCCCTGTGGAAAAGTAGCAGACCCTTCGTGCTGCGGTGTGGCAGTTGACATCCCAGAAATGGTCGTCACTCCGTTTTTGCATGCGAGTCCTGGGCCTCATGGTGGCCTCCTTCGAGGCGGTACCATATGCGCAATCTCAAACACGAGTGCTACAGAGGGAAATTCTGTCCAGATGGGACAAGTGCCCATCATCCCTGGATTATCAGATCCAGGTGAGCCACCTGGTCAGGGCCTCGCTAGTTTGATGGCTGACCTCACCGGCACTTCTGTCCGGGAAGTCGTTCCTTCCTTATCACTGGACAATCATCACACCAGCCTTACCGGGTGGGGGGGAGTCTGGAGGGTTCAGTCGACCCAGGGTCGCTGGTCCCCGGAGGATTTCCACCTGCCGATTAATGTCCTGGAACTTCGGGCGATCAGGCTGTGCCTCGCCACATGGTCTCAGAGGCTACAGGGGCATCCAGTCAGGATCCAGTCGGACAACGCCATGGTGGTGGCATATGTCAACCATCAGGGAGGAACAAGAAGCTTGGCTGCAGCGTCAGAGGCCGCTTACATCCTAAGGTGGGCAGAAAGGAGCATACCGTCACTGTCGGCCATATACATTCCGGGTGTGGAAAACTAGCAGGCGGACTACCTGAGTCGCCAGACGTTGAACTAAGGAGAATGGTCTCTGCACTCGGAGGTGTTTCAGCTCCTTTGCCAAAGATGGGGCACGCCAGACGTAGATCTCCTGGCGTCTCGACTCAATCGGAAGGTATTGAGGTTTGTGGCGAGGTTGAAAGACCCATGGGTGGACGCCACAGATGCATTAGTGGCGCCGTGGAGTCAGTAGCGGCTAATCTATGCCTTTCCTCCTCTAAAGCTCCTGCCTCTTCTACTTCGCAGAGTGGAGGCAGAGGGGATCCCGATGATCCTAATCGCCCCGAATTGGCCTCGGCGTCCTTGGTACGCCGATCTAGTGCGGCTTGTAGCAGACGCCCCTTGGCGTCTACCACGGAGAGAGGACCTGCTGTCACAAGGTCCCATACTGCATCCTACTTTACAGTCGCTGGCTTTAACGGCATGGCTATTGAAAGCCAGGTACTAAGAGACCAGGGCCTATCGGATTCGGTAATTTCTACCATGAGAAGGGCTAGGAAGTTATCCTCTAGGAGGATTTATTATCGCACTTGGAGAGCTTACTTAGCGTTTTGCGAAGAAATGAAGTGGAATCCACTGACTTATTTTGTGTCCAGGGTACTGCTGTTCTTGCAGCGCGGGGTGGACCAAAAGCTTGCCTTAAGCACGATTAAGGGGCAGATATCTGCCCTGGCTGTTTTATTTCAGTGACCCCTGGCGACTCTAGTGAGAACATTTGTACAGGGGGTTCGGCATGTGGCCCCTCCGGTCCGTCCTCCACTACCTCCGTAGGACTTCAGAAGGCACCGTTTGAAGAAATTAGGGAGATCACCTTCTGAGAAAGTGTCAATAAGGGAGTCTTTTTGGTGGCGGTCACGTCAGTTAGACGAGTCTCTGAGCTGAACGCCTTATCATGTAGGGCTCCCTACCTAATTTTCCACAAGGATAAGGTGGTGCTGCGTCCGCAGCCATCTTTTCTACCTAAGGTCGTCTCGGCCTTCCATCTCAATGAGGACATTGTACTTCCATCCTTGTGTCCTAATCCGTCACACCCTAGGGAGACGGCGTTGCATTCCTTGGACGTTGTCCGAGCTCTGAGAGTATACTTAGCTGCCACTGCTCCGTTCTGGAGGTCAGACTCACTGTTTGTTTTGGTGGCTGGTCCCAAGAAGGGCCTAGCGGTCTCATCGGCCACCATCTCTAGGTGGATCCGACAGACAATAATTCAGGCTTACGCCATAAGGGGTCGGGCGCCCCCCCTTTCCTATCACGGCGCATTCGACCAGGGCAATAGGTGCCTCCTGGGCTTTCCGACATCAAGCGTCTGTTTCCCAGGTGTGTAAAGCGGCGACTTGGTCGTCCGCTCACACTTTCACTAAATTCTATAAGGTTGATGTGAGTGCATCTTCAGATGCTTCTTTCGGCCGCAAAGTTTTGCAGGCGGCTGTTTAGAGTTGCAACTCCTTAGTGGAGGAGCTCTGTTTGTTTTGGGGTGAAGTTGAATTTTATGCTGTTCCCACCCCTAATTTTTTTGACACTGCTTTGGGACGTCCCACTATGTCAAGATTAAGGCTGTGTCCGTCCATGAACGAAAGAGAAAATGGGATTTTATGCTCACAGTAAAATCTCTTTCTCTGAGTTCATGGATGGATACAGCACCCACCCCTCCTTTTTATGTTTGTACTACTTTTTGACGAACTGACCTGCGAGATGCAGAGAGAGCGGTTACACCCAGAGGGCCCGTGTATGATAAGTTTAACCTTTTCTATAAGTTTCTGCCTAGTCACTCCTAAAGGAAGGCTAATACCACTATGTCAAGATTAAGGCTATGTCCGTCCATGAACTCAGAGAAATAGATTTTGTGGTGAGCATAAAATCCTATTTTTCAGATATTTATTTGTAAAAAAAAAAAAAAAAAATTCTAAAGAATTTATAATTTTCCTTTTTAGTTCACAATTATGTGCCACTTTGCGTTGGTCTATCACATAAAATCCCAATATTTTTTTTACTACTTTTGCAAGGCACTGTATATCCCACCCACAAAAAAACTCCTGTTTTCATAACTCTTGATTCCATTTCTGAATGTCTTTAAATGAGGCGTTAATCCTTTGCCCTGATTGGATCTAATATATCTATTATATTAAAGTATTTCTTACACTATTATCTCTTTGCTATTATCTAACCAACAAGAGAAGTTATCAATAATACCACACTGTACTTAAGTGAAAAAACACACACACTCAAAAGGAAAAAAAAAAAAGATTCCAATCTATCATCATTTATAGGTACTGTGTAAATGCTGTACAGCACAGGTGTCAAACACAAGGCCCGCGGGCCGAATCTGGCCCTCGCACCTCTCCTGCAGCTGCAGTAGTGCTCCAGCCCTCCTCCAGACCCTTACTTTCTGCTTTCAAGCAATGCATCCAGCTTCTTCTCAGCAGCAGCATAAGGAAGGTGGGGTACACTGTAATGTAAGGGAGATTGGGGGACTAAGCTATGTGTTGGTTTCTGCTCTTGCACCAATTATTGATCGGACTTTGTTAGAGGTCTATTTATTGGAGTGGTTTGTAACCAGGGGAGGGCTGGCAGCCTTAGGCCAGGGGGCAAGTCCATTCAAGTGGCCCATAGAGCGTGGAAAAGTGATGGATCAAGGAAAACAGTCTAAGATTTTTCATGATCACAAGAGTCCGCACAGAGGCCCCCCTTACATCAGAGTCCGCACAGAGGCCCCCCTTACATCAGAGTCCGCACAGAGGCCCCCCTTACATCAGAGTCCGCACAGAGGCCCCCCTTACATCAGAGTCCGCACAGAGGCCCCCCTTACATCAGAGTCCGCACAGAGGCGCCCCTTACATCAGAGTCCGCACAGAGGCGCCCCTTACATCAGAGTCCGCACAGAGGCGCCCCTTACATCAGAGTCCTCGTGTCTGTGCAGAGAGAGAAGGGGATGTCAGCGCTGGTGTGCACATGTTTTGCGGTGCTTTGTGAATGGGTAGTTTGTCTTCTATGGGACACACAAGCCCAGAATGCAGTGGGGGAGAAGGAGGAGGGCTGGCCACAAAAGAGAACGTACTGAGCCGCAGCTGGGCTGGTATGGAAATAAATGTATTCTTTCTAAAATGGTAGGTAAGAAAAAAGAAAAAAAAATGTCTATCCCATTGTGGTGGAGGGGTGGTCTTTAGTTTAAGACCACCTTGTAAAAGTGGATGATCTAGGCTTTAAAACTGTGATTTTGTAACTTTTGAGTGTCCAGTCAGTGAATTTTAATATAGTAGCTTGGCAACACTGAGGCCCCATACACACCATAGAATCCATCCGCAGATAAATCCCAGCAAATGGGTTTCAGCGGATAGATCCTATGGTGTGTACACGCCAGCGGATCTTTTTCCGCGGATATATCTCCCCTGGGATGGATTCCAGCAGATCGAATATTTGCTGACATGCAGAACATATCCATCTGCTGGAGTCCATCCCAACGGATAGATCCGCTGGTCTGTATAGACCAGTGTTTCTCAATTCCAGTCCTCAGGCCCCCCCAACAGGTCAGGTTTTCAGGATTTCCATTATTTTGCCCAGGTGATTTGATCAGTTTCACTGCCTTAGTAATCACCACAGCCTTTTCATCTGAGGGAAATCCTGAAAACCTGACCTGTTGGGGGGGCCTGAGGACTGGAATTGAGAAACACTGGTATAGACTCACCGGATCCATCCGTCCGAAGGGATCCCCCGCATGCGTCATAATGATTTGACGCATGCGTGGAATTCCTTATATGACAGCGTCGCGCACGTCGCCGCGTCATAATCGCGGCGACGGCGCGACACGTCATCGCCAGAGGATTTCGGCGCGGATTTCAATGCGATGGTGTGTACACGCCATCGCATAGAAATCCGCGGAAATCCTCGAGAGGATTTATCCGTGGAAACGGTCCGCTGGACCGTATCCGCGGATAAATCCTCCCGTGTGTATGGGGCCTCAGCCATGTGACTATAATGTTCAAATCCTATTGCTGAAAACATTTGTCACTTTTTTCAAAATAAGGATAATTTTTCTGGTGTGTTAGCTCTCTGAACTTAGCACTATGTACTATATAAGGGGGCAGATCCACAGAGAGAGTACGCCGGCGTATCTACTGATACGCCGGCATACTTTCAAATTACCCGCGTCGTATCTCTGTTTTGAATCCTCAAAACAAGATACAACGGCATCTGGGTTAGATCCGACAGGCGTACCTCTTCGTACGCCTTCGGATCTAAGATGCAATTCTTCGGCGTCCGATGGGTGGCGTTCCCGTCGTTTTCCGCGTCGAGTATGCAAATTAGCTTTTTCCGACGATCCACGAACGTACGAGCGGCCGGCGCATTTTTTTCCGTCGTCTCTAGTCGGCTTTTTTCGGCGTGTATTTAAACCTGCTATTTGGTGGCGTACTCAATGTTAAGTATGGCCGTCGTTCCCGCGTATAATTAGAATTTTTTTTTTTGTGTGCGTAAGTCGTCCGTGAATCGGGATGGATGTAATTCACGTCTATGTTAAAAAAAATTACGTCCTTGCGATGTCATTTAGCGCAATGCACGGCGGGAAATTTAGGGACGGCGCATGCGCCGTCCGTTCGGCGCGGGGAGGCGCTTCATTTAAACGAAACACGCCCCCTAATCGCCAATTTGAATTAAGCGGCGTTACGCCACGAGAGATAGACTACGCCGCCGTAACTTACATCGCAAAATCTTTATGGATTCGAACCAAAGCTGGGAAAGTTACGGCGGCGTAGCGTATCTCAGATACGCTGCGCGGGTGCAGATCTCTGTGGATCTGCCCCAAGGTGCGTAAAGAGGCAATATAAAACTTAAAGCCTAAGTGTAGCTAAAATAATATTTTTTTTATAAAAAAATCAGCACATCAGGGACATAACTTACAATCAGTAGGTTGTGTCCCTTGTGCTGATGCCTTTTCTGTAATGCCCTGTACACACAATCGGAATTTCTGCCGGGATAAACTCCAACATATTTTTCTGACGGAATTCCATTCAAGCTGTCTTGCATACCCACTGTCACACCAAATTCCGACCGTCCAAAACGCGGTGACGTACAACACTACAACGAGCCGAGAAAAATTAAGTTCGATGCTTCCAAGCATGCCCCGAGTTGATTCTGAGCATGTATGTTTTTTTTCTCCGTCGGAGTTCCATACAGACGAACGGAATTTCCATTTTTTCATCGGGAAAAAAAGAGAACATGTTCTCTTTCTAAGTCCGTCTGAATTTCTAATGGAAAAACTCAGATGGGGCACACACACATGTTCGGAATATCAGATGAAAAAATTCCGTCTGACTTTTTCCTTTGGAAATTCCGTTTGTGTGTACAAGGCATTAGGGGGCATGGTTGGTGGAGAACTGCACCTATCAAAGGAGTTGTCACAGGCACTCATCAAAGCATTCCCGACTATGCCCACGGAAAACAGAAGCCGTGCGACAGCTTGTATGAATGGAAAACAATCTATGGGGATAGATTCATAGATCCTGTTTTATTGAAAGAACCTGTATATCACACTAATGACAAGAGCCTGTGACAGGATGGGGGGGGGGGGGGGGGGAAAAGGCATAGACATGATGGACACTTCCTATTGACTGTAAGTTATGTCCCTTGTACTGATTTCTGTGTTTTTTTATTTTAGCTGGCACTGTAAATATTACAAGGTAACATACGATTGCTACGTAATTGCTAAGACATTTCATTTTCTGTAAGCCCAGTTGTCACATATATTGGTTCACAGTACTGTAAATGGCACTTCTGCTCAGACAAAGGGCCACTATCTTCATTTGCAGGTGGGGAGATCATGATGTTTATGTTCCTCTCACCTCATCCATTTGCGGAATGCCTTCAATTTTGTTGAAATAATACAAGACATTTTTTGAAGGAACAAAAGGAGAGAAAGATGGAGAACGTGTGACCCACTTTTGTTCACTATACCAGAGCTGGAACTGTCAGTTTCAGTGCCAGAAGTTTGGCGTTTACAGTAGTGTCCAGGATGAATGCAACTAATGCCGCGTACACACGATCGGTCCATCTGATGAGAACGGTCTGATGGACCGTTTTCATCGATTAACCGATGAAGCTGACTGATGGTCAGTCGTGCCTACACACCATCGGTTAAAAAAACGATCGTGTCATAACGCGGTGACGTAAAACACAACGACGTGCTGAAAAAAACTAAGTTCAATGCTTCCAAGCATGCGTCGACTTGATTCTGAGCATGCATGGATTTTAAACAAGATTGCTTTTTTTTAACCTATGGATAAATAACTGATGGGGCCCACACACGATCGGTTTGGTCCGATGAAAACGGTCCATCAGACCGTTTTCATCGGTTTGACCGATCGTGTGTACGCGGCATCATAGTTTTACCTAACACAGCACCACCCACGCATGGAACACCCATGATTAGCGCCAATTCATTTTTACATAGCTAATGTACAAATATTGTTTACCAGAGTTTGACTTTAAGGGAAGAGATTCATGTGTTAGATATTCATGTACATTTAAATATAAATGTATACAAAAGGAGACTTTTTCCTGCTGGAAAAACAAGCTATATAAAACATGAAACAGATTGTTTGACTGAACAAGTCATTTATTATTTAGGATGTAAATTTTGTGATGCATTTTATATAGAAAAAACAGTAACATCTTTGAGAAAACGAGTTTATGAACATAAATATGATATAGTGACGAGTAACTTGTGAACCGCAATTGGAAGATATTTCAGTCTACAACACGATTGAACAGCAAAAGGATTGATGGTACAAATTTTGCACAAGTTTCATGCAGGGCCGGACTGGGAATGAAAACCAGCCCTGGAAATAATTTCATACCAGCCTCACAGCATTAATATACCAGCCCAAAAAAAAGCGAGAAATCCATGAGAGAGCCAGAGAGGGGCCGGGCTGCAATGGTGAGAGAGGGTGCAACGGCGAGAGAGGGAGGGTGCAACGGCGAGAGAGAGAGGGTGCAACGGCGAGAGCATTGAAACCCATCTTTCAGATAACCATAACAAAAAAAAAAAACACCCAAGCTTGCAGTAATATCAGCACCCATAAATATGGCCTTACCAGCACCCATAAATTCAGCAATATCAGCACCCATAAATTCAGCAAATGGATACAGTCCTCTGCCAATGCTGTGCCAGTGTCTCTGACACTGTACAGGGGGAGAGAGGGAGTAGGATCACCAGCGGCTCTGTCTGCTTAGCACACACGCACAATCACACATCATGATGACTTTAAGGCCTCTTTCACACTGGGGCGGTGGGGGCATCGGCAGTAAAGCGCCGCTATTTTTAGCGGCACTATTCAGTCGCTAGCGGGGTGCTTTTAATGGCCGCAAAGTGTCACTTTGATTCCAATGGGCAGGAGCGCTTTAGGAGCCGCTCCTATTGCGCCTCAAAGATGCTGCTTGCAGGAAATTTTGTAATGTCCTGCCAGCGCACCGCTCCAGTGTGAAAGCACTTGGGCTTTCACACTGCAGTGAGTGGAACCACTCTTTCAGGGCGCTCTGCAGACGCTATTTTTTGCGTTATAGCGCCTGCAAAGCGCCTCAGTGTTGACTACTTTCACACTGAGGTGCTTTGCAGGCGCTACAAAATAGCGCCTGCAAAATGCCCTGAAAGAGCCTCTCTTCTCACTCCAATGCGAAAGCTTTCACACTGGAGAGGTGCGCTGGCAGGATGCTCAAAAAAGACCTGCTAGCCGCATCTTTGAGGCCCTGAAGGAACGGTGTACACACTGCTCTGAACCGCCAGCAAAGCGCTGCTGCAGCGGCGCTTTGCGGACGTTTTTTTATCCTTTTGGGCCGCTAGCATCGTGCTGGCAGGACGCTCAAAGTCTATGAGGCGCCCCGCTAGCGACTGAATAGCGCCGCAAAAATGACAGTAAAGCGCTGCTAAAATACTGACGCTTTAGGTGGAGCCTCCTCCAGTCAAACAAATGACAATCTGGCTGAGTGGCCGGTCACACTCGTAAATGAGCATGGGGGGTGCCTGTCACACTCCTCCATACTGCCAACAGTTAAAGTGGAGGTTCCCCCTAAAAAAAAATTCTAACAATACATTGAGAAGACTGATTACACTGCGGTTATGCTGTTTTTTTTTTTTTTCTCGTACATACCTCGTTATCGCCGTTTCATCCCTCGGCTTCCGGGTACGATTCTTGCTGGACCTAGTTGATTGACGTTCCTCTGACCGGCGCATACTGCGCGTCACGACTTTCCAACAGAACCCAAACGTCATTGCGCAGGCGCCGTATAGAGTCAGCTCTATACGGCGCCTGCGCAGCAACGTTCGGCTTCTTTCGGAAAGTCGTGACGTCAAGTATGCGTCGGTCGGAGGAACGTCAATCAACTAGGAACGCCCAGCCCCACAAGAATCATACCCGGGAGCCGAGGGATGAAACGGCGATAACGAGGTATGTACGAGAAAAAAAAACAGCATAACCGCAGTGTAATCAGTCTTCTCAATGTAGTGTTAGAATTTTTTTGGGGGGGAACCACTGCTTTAAGTAACCAAATTTTTCAGGTAAAGTGCCGTACCGCCGGAGCTATAGTGCGGGAGCCAGCCGCAGGAGGACAGGTGGGAATTTTTTGGGCGTTTTTTTTTTTAATTACAATTTGCAGGGGCAGCAAGGTGACAGAGAGGAGGGGGGGGGGGGTGCAAATTGTAACCTAAACCTGTATAATAATCTCTCTCACGAGGCATTGCACCCCCCCCCCCTCCTCCCCTCCTCTCTGAGATTATTATACAGATTTTAATTGCAGGGGCAGCAAAGCTAGGTGACAGAGAGAGAAGGGGGGGGCTGGGGGGGTGCAGATATGGTAAGATAGAGAATCGTTTTTATTGCATTAAAATTAATTTCTTCACCTTGTGCTCCAAGGCAGGGTGGCGACGCCGTTCACTTCTCCCCTCACCGGACAGACACTGCAGAGACATTGTACTAGGCGGTGTTGGCGCCGCACGGGACGATAGAACTAGTCCTAAAAGTTTTTTTTCTCCTGCTCAGCTCCTCCCCGTAGACACATGATCAGTGATGCTGCTCACTGATTAGCTAGGTAAGTTCTTACCTAGCTAATCAGTGAGCAGCATCACTGATCATGTGTCTACGGGGAGGAGCCGAGCAGGAGAAAAAAAACGTCAGGACTAGTTCAAGAAGGGATTAGTGAGGCGGCGAATATGGCGGCCGCAACCTGCCAGCCCGTGGCTGCTTTTAACTACCGCAGTCTGCAGGTATGATAAAGCAGCCCCAGGAAACTCAGTGCAGCCGTCACCTCTGCAATTTAAAACAGCGGCGGCCGCGGCGATCGCGGCTGCGGCCCGCCGCTGATTATAGTTGACTGACAGGCAGTGACAGCAGGCAAAAGCAGGCGGCCTACCGGGAATTTTCCCGGTATCCCGGTTGGCCAGTCCGGCCCTGGTTTCATGTGAGCTCAAGAAGGGGTGATATATTCAGAATTATTCGAACTAGAAACAAAGTCAGTATATAATAGATATCCCATATTTAACCACTTAAGGACCGGAAAGGGTTTGCCTCCTTAATGAACAGGCCATTTTTTGCGATACGGTACTGCATTGATTTAACTGACAATTGCGCGGTCGTGCGAAATTGTACCCAAATGAAATTGATGTCTGTTTTTTCCCACAAATAGAGCTTTCTTTTGGTGGTATTTGATCACCTCTGCGTTTTTTATTTTTTATGCTATAAACAAAAGAGCGTCAATTTAAAAAAAAACACCACAATATTTTTTACTTTTTGCTACAATAAATATCCCCAATTTAAAAAAACAAACAAACAAATTTCTTCATCAGTTTAGGCCAATTTGTATTCTTCTACACATCTTTGGTAAAAAATAAAAAAAAATTGCAATAAGCGTATATTGATTGGTTTGCACAAAAGTTCTAGCATCTACAAAATAGGGAATAGATTTATGCCATTTTTATTATTATGTTTTTTTTTTTTATTACTAATGGCGGTGATCTGCGATTTTTAGCGGGACTGCAACATTGCGGTGGACAGATCGGACACTTTTGACACTTTTTTGGGGCCATTGACATTTATACAGCGTTCAGAGCTAGAAATAGCCACTGATTAATTTATAAATGTCACTGGCAAGGGAGGGGTTAACACTAGGGGCGATCAAGGGATTAAATGCGTCATAGGGAGGGGTTTCTAAATGTGGGGGGATGTAGAAAGCTGTTCCTGATTAATAGGAACAGTAGATCTCTCTCTACTTCCCTGACAGAACGGGGATCTGTCTCTTTACATTGACAGATCCCCGTTCTGTCTCTGTGAGGAGCGATCGTGGGTGGCTGGCGGACATCGCCTGTTTCAGCCTTTTAACTACTTAACCCCCGGAACATATTGCTGCCCAAAGACCAGAGGACTTTTTGCGATTCGGGACTGCGCCGCTTTAACTGACAATTGCGCGGTCGTGCGACGTGGCTCCCAAACAAAATTGGCGTCCTTTTTTTCCCACAAATAGAGCTTTCTTTTGGTGGTATTTGATCACCTCTGCGGTTTTTATTTTTTGCGCTATAAACAAAAATAGAGCGACAATTTAAATTTTTTTTTATATTTTTTAGTTTTTGCTGTAATAAATATCCCCCAAAAATATATAAAAAAACTTTTTTTTTCCTCAGTTTAGGCCGATACGTATTCGTCTACATATTTTTCGTAAAAAAAATCGCAATAAGCGTTTATTGATTGGTTTGCGCAAAAGTTATAGCGTTTACAAAATAGGGGGTATTTTTATGATATTTTAATTAATATATTTTTTTTACTAGTAATGGCGGCGATCAGCGATTTTTTTTCGGTACTGTGACGTTATGGCGGACACTTCGGACACTTTTGACACATTTTTGGGACCATTGGTATTTTTATAGCGATCCGTGCTATAAAAATGCATTGGATTACTATAAAAATGCCACTGGCAGTGAAGGGGTTAACACTAGGGGGCGGGGAAGGGGTTAAGTATGCCTGGGTGTGTTCTTACTGTGGGGGGGGGGGGGTGGCCTCACTAGGGGAAACACTGATTTTCTGTTCATACATTGTATGAACAGAAAATCAGCATTTCCCCTGCTGACAGGAACGAGAGCTGTGTGTTTACACACACAGCTCCCGTTCCCCGCTCTGTAACGAGCGATCGCGTGTGCCCGGCGGCGATCGCGCCCGCCGGGCACACGCACGGGAGTCGGGGGCGAGCGGGGGGCGCGCACGCGCCCCCTAGTGGCGGCTCAAAGAGCCGCTGTATAGCTACGGGCTCTCGCCCAGGAGAGCCGACCTGCCGCCGTATAATGACGGTGCGCGGTCGGCTAGTGGTTAAAGAGCCGACGTGCACGGACGGCGATTCGCGCAGTACAACTGGGGCGGGTGGTCAGCAAGCAGAAAAAGTAGTTGTACACCCAAATTTGACACTTTTACCTACAGGTAAGCCTATAATAAGGCTTAACTGTAGGTAAAATTAATAATCTCCTAAACCTGTACGTTTAGGAGACATTCCTTTGCATGCAACCGTTGCCATTAGCAGCACATGCACTTTGAATGGCCGGCAGTGTGATGCCATCGCGGCTCCGGCCACTCACAGCGCCGGAGAGGCAAACCCGGAAGACATGCCAAGGGCAAGATGTCAGCTCCCTCGGCGTGGACCAGGCTCCGATACGGAGGCTTCGTTCTGAGGTAAGTATTTACTGGCCCAAAATTTGGGATTTTATTTTATTTTCAATTGCGATGATAACAGTAAACAGAAGAAATAGAGAGGGCCAATCTCCTTAACAAGGGCACAGTAAGCAATAAAACCCGACAGGTATATTGAACCCTCTTCACTCTATCCAAAACACTTTAAGAAAGGAAATGTAAAAAAATTTAATACAAATTATTTAAAAAGGTCTCTTTTAGAGTTGAAAAGAACCGTAGTAACAAAATGTCGTCCCTTTAATTAATGCAAGCTTGGCTGTTACTTTAAAATGTATTTACACATTAGTGGCAAATTTGATAAAACCCCACTATGTTTGTTATGTGTTACTACTCATGCAGCATACCTGAAAAAATGTTTTTTTTTTTTTTGTATATATATTTCTTACCTTTTAGAGGTTTCTGAGGAAAAGGTGCCATGGCTAACTTCAACGATTTCCCAGCTAGGTCAGTTTGACCTGGGATTGGGACTGCCTGAGTCCAGAAAGTTTCCTGTTGAATTACATATCTCTATAGTTGGAGAGAGAGAGCCCCAATGCGGCAAACATTTGAGTATACTGGCCAGTGGTACAAAGAGGGTCCTTTCCTAGCTGATCTCAGTTTAGAGATATGTTGTACACAGATGGTACTATACTCCCTATATTACTGCAAAAATCTCTCAAAATAGCTCCAATGAATGTTGGCACAGATGTGGCAAAGTGGGCACACTACTACATATGCTATGGGATTGCCCTAATCTTAGGAGTTTTTGGAGAGCTGTATTCCGATTGATATCTAAAACTACAGGCTTCATTAAATCAGGCAATGCGGAATTGGCCATACTAAGTGTCCATATGGAGCAATATCCTACATCCCTTTAGATCAGGGGTCTCCAAACTATGGCCCTTCAGTTGTTCAAGAACTACAATTCTCATCATGTCTAGTCATGTCTGTGAATGTTAGAGTTTTACAATGACTCATGGGACGTGTAGTTCTGCAACAGCTGAAAGGAAGTAGTTTGGAGATCCCTGCCTTAGACCAATGGTAATTCAAATACTGATGGCAGCCAGAATGACAGACACTAGTAAATGGAAATCTGTCAATTCTCCGAATATCAGTGAGGTTATTAAAAAACTAGATGAAGCATTTAAATATGAGCAGATAATGGCTAATGTAAAGGGAAATTTACCCCGTTTCTACAAGCAATGGGACCCTTGGATCCATATTAGGCAGATTAAATGAAAGAATTGTCACCTACAAATGCTCGCACTTTTTATACCTTTTTGTTTTGTTTATGTTTATTCTTTTTAGATAATGAGCCAGAGTCCATATTCTTTGTGTTATTGTTTTTTTGTGTTCTACTATTTTAAGTACATGTCTATCAGTTCTAGTTATTTACATAGCAGTTCGTTATATGCTGAGATTACTCAACCACTGTGTGTTTATGCATAAGTTGTATTTTACAGTTGTAAGATATTCTGAAGTTATGGTTCAAGACATCTCTATGAATGTAATACCTGTAAACGAATGCCTTGCATGGTAAATTGCCGTGGATTGTATGTTGAAAATGTTTTCATTAAAAAATATTTTCGAAAAAAAAGACATATGTTGTACAGTGTTAGAGTATTTTTGCAATATATTTGTGAACCGTGTTCTGTAGAGCTGCCTAGTTAAACTGAACCTCACATTTTGCTGTGCTTAGCATGGCAGCTATCCATAACAGTAAACATTACCGTTTGTCGTCATACATTTAAATGGGTTTTCTGGACCACAATGTCTTCTCTATAAATATGAATGCAAACTCAAGGTATGTTTGTGAGTGCAGGAGCTATCAATCCAAGTCACCCTCTTGAGAATTGAAGAATGCAATACAACCAGCGACTCCTTGAGATGTAGCGCTACATATGCTAAACACATACCAGGTGGATCAGAAAAAGCTATCCTGCAAATAAGGACGCTTTCTCTTTGTGTGGAAAGTAGTGGTGTCTCTGCAGAGGTAAAATATTTATGCATTATGCAGCTTAAAGACCAGGCCACTTTTTGCGATTTGGCACTGCATCATTTGAACTGACAATTGTGCGGTCATGCGACATGGCTTACAAACAAAATTGGCATCCTTTTTTTTTTTTTTTTTCACAAATAGAGCTTTCTTTTGGTGGTATTTGATCACCTCTGCGGTTTAATTTTTTTGGGCTATAAACAAAAATAGTGAGTGACAATTTTGAAAAAAAAAACAATATTTTTTACTTTTTGCTATAATAAATATCCCCAAAAAATATATAAAACTTTTTTTTCCCTCATTTTAGGCTGATACGTATTCTTCTACATATTTTTGGCAAAAAAAATCGCAATAAGCGTTTATTGATTGGTTTGCGCCAAATTTATAGCGTCTACCAAAAAGGGGATAGTTTTATTGCATTTTTTTTCTCGTAATGGCGGCGATCAGTGATTTTTATCGTGACTGTGACATTATGGCGGACATATCGGACACTTTTGACACTATTTTGGGACCATTAGAATTTTTACAGCGAACAGTGCTATACAAATGCACTGGTTACTGTAAAAATTACACTGGCATTGAAGGGGTTAACCAGGAGGGGGCACGTACAAGTACATCCTTGTGCCCAGCCGTGCCATTTTGTCAATGTATATTGTTGAGTAGCGGTCCTCAAGTGGTTAAAAGCTCTCCATTCAGCAAAGCTCATGTTCCCTGCTGATTGGAGAGATATAGTTCTGACTCTGCCTTGATTTTAATGAAGGACAACTAGATCTTAAAATAAGGGATTTTGTTGGCAAATAGGCATTGTAATGGTCCTGTGTACTGGGCCCACGAATAGCTGTGTAGCAGCCATTTTGTTTAGGTCACAAGTCTTCCATGCCATCTTGCCATAAGAAGTTGTAGCTGCAGTGACATCCCCTTCTTCAGCTCACACAATCCACAACCTCTCAGGGTCAGTAAAAGTGTCTGACTTAGCCGTTTTAGTGACTAGAAAGTTAACATACTTGGGTCGTAAATATCTCAGTACAAATATCTGTCTCTCGGTAGAATGCATCATTCCACTATATTCCATAACTTTTAAAGCAACAATAGAATATGAATATAGACATATTTACTTTCCTCAGTTAATTTGTAATGTTTCAAGTCCAGAAACCCCTATGTCAGATTATATGGGGAACCACTTGCACCCCTTATACATCCTAGGTAATTTAGACTGCAGAAACCTGCCATATTTATATTATATTGTTTTTAGGGCTGTTACTGATCAAAATTTTTATGTTCGATTAATCGATTTTTTTTTTAATCGATTAATCAACTAATTTCGATTAACTTTAACGCACATAGTGCGCATGCGCCCGGCGCCGAGGACGGTCATGAGCTGATCGAGCTCCGCACAGCCGCGGCCCTTCAAGCTATAATCAGCACCTGAGCGGGCGGATCGGACCCTGGCCAGCACACCCCACTACTGGGACCCGGACCATGCAGCGGAGGACCGCCGGCAACAAATTCAATCAGCGCCGACCCTCACAGCATTCCCGCAAGACACGCTCTCAGGCCCAGCAGCAATCTCCCCAGCCTAAGATGGCGCCGGGCAGGGGAGACACTACACGTGGCGGCTCCCGGGACAGGCCGGAGGATCGAGCGGAGGAGGTGAGGAGGGGAGGGGGAGACGCGGAGCGGGACACTCTGCAGATAAGGGCACAATCGCCCTGGGGACAGATACAGCCTGGCCATACAGCTGGAGGAGGAGATGGCTCTCCCTTGCATCAGGCCCCCCTAAGTGTGATGGCGCTGGGTGGCAAAGTAGCGCTGACAGGCGGAGGCCTAGACCCAGACACTGACACTCATGGCCCTGGCAATATAATGTCCATCCAGGCTGAAGTACATAGAGACCCCTTCTCTTCACAGTCACAAGTTGGGACCCCCTCCCCATGCTCTGACCTGGGCCTAGGGCCTCACCATCCCACCTTGCCTGGTGCCCCTGATGAAGCACCACTGCTGTTTACCACATCCCCAGCCTCGTCCACAGACAGACAGATGGCTGAATTAGCTGAGATCACATTCAGCCAGGGAAGCTCCGCGCTCCTGATGTCCCCTGCCCATGCCCCTGCCCCTGCTTCCTCATATTCTGGAGACACCGTGCTTCTGGCCAGATTCTCAGCCCTTTTACAACAAGAACTGACAAAAGCATGTACAATGATTACTTCTGGGATAAAGTCGGATTTCCAAAATATTGGAGCACGGCTGGATAGCATTGAAACCAAAATGGACGGCACGTTTAGACGCGTTAATCAAAACTCCAAAATGATCATGTCCTTACAGGACCAATTGGATGACGCTAACGCAAAGATTGAAGATTTGGAGAATAGATCTCGCAGGTACAATTTCCGGGTGAGGGGCCTCCCAGAAACGGTCCTGAACCTGGAGGAGACAGTCCATGCCTTGATGACACAGTTAATCCCGGACGTTTCTCCCCACCAGCTAGAACTCGATAGAGTGCATCGCGCTTTAACGGCCCCCAGGCCGGACGGCCTGCCACGGGATGTTATAGTCAAGCCACACTACTACAGGATCAAGGAGAAAGTGATGCTGGAGGCCAGGCAGCTGGGCAACATAACTGTTATGGAACACCCGGTCTAAATCTTTGCGGACATTTCACAATCCACGATCCAGAAGAGAAGAGCGCTTAAACCCCTCTTGAACCATCTTATTAATCGTCATATCAAGTATCGCTGGTCTTTTCCATTCAGACTCTCGTTCTCATATAAAGGCAGATCCTACTCTTTCAATTCGTTTCAATCGGGAGAAGCGTTACTCCAAGAATTGGGACTGATCACCATGGATCCCCAGGCTTCCACCAGTGCCCCGGGGGGTGGAGACAGGCCTGTGTCCCCCCTATGGTCCCAGCAGGGCCGCTCCAGGGCCAGAAGGCCCCCTCCGAATACTTGATGATTGGACACAGTCCGTGCCTACCTCTTTACCTAAATTCCCCCCTGCAGTGCCCCCTCACAGATTTCCGGGGCTGACCCCTCCAGAAGTGGGGGTTGCAATAACGGGGACGAATAGTTCTGACGTGTCTGTTTTGTTATGCTCATTTCGTTATGTTATCCGCATACGAGTTGCCGCGAGAAGGGCCTTATTCTAAATTTTTTCTTCCTTCTTTTTTCACGTTCGTTTTTTTTTATCCTCATGGTCACTTTTGTTTCGCGTTTTAAATTTTTTCCGTTGCTACGTGATAAGACCATGTAATCAGCTTATGTGCTGAGTTGGTCCGGTCCGGACTGGAAATTAGAAATTGCTTTATACACTACGGGTGTGCGGTTGGCGGGGGTGGCTCCGCCTGCTCGTATCGGGTTGCGAGGGTGAAGGGCCGGGGTGGTAACGCATGCCACGAATAGCGAACTTGCCTCTCCTGGTTGGGTGAGGGCAACTTCGCGCAGGTTAACGGGCAATTTTGTTCTCTTTATGCCCATGACTACGCGCCGTTTTTCGGCGGACCCGGGGGGGAGGGGGGAGCGTTTATTTCTCGCTCTCCCCTCTTCCTCCCCCTTCTTTCTATTTCGTTATTTTTTGCGCTATGGTTTATTTTGAATTTTTCCTTATTTTTGTTTTGGCAGCGATCGTCTTTTGGGCGGTCTTTGTTGAACTGTAATGTACTGAACTCAGATTTACTTCTTCCATGCCTTTTCTTCTTTAACCAGACTTTCTTTTCTCTCTCCTGGACTTGTCCTCCTTTTGGTGCATCCCCATCCCGAGATCAGATTCCACTACAAGGTCCGAGACCCTCGGGGACTGAACCCCTGTTTCTCCAGAACCGTGAGTACAGACTACCGAACCGACATGGCGAATAGGTCCCTTACTAAATACACTATCCTAACACACAATGTGCAGGGTATTAATTCCCCTACAAAACGAGCGAAGGCCTTCCAACAGTACCACAAAATGGGAGTTGATGTTCTGCTCCTACAGGAAATGCATTTCTCAAAGACCTCGGCCCCCAGGTATTTAAACGCTAGATACACAACGGTCTTTCTATCTAATGGGCCTGATAAAAAGAGAGGGGTAGCGATATGTTTCGCAAAAAAGGTCCCATTCACGCCCGTCACCGTCATTAGAGATAAGGAGGGTAGATACATCATGGTAGTGGGGAAAATCAACGAGAGCGAGGTCACTTTCCTATCGTATTATGCCCCCAATGTGGGTCAATTGGCTTTCTTTCGCTCTATGCTGGAGGTCATAATGCCCCACGTGGCGGGCCATGTGATCCTCGGCGGGGATAGTAATACTTCTCTTGATCGGGTTCTAGATAGATCTAATCCCGGGAAAGCAATACTGAAACACGCTACTAGACGAAGCGGAGTAATGGCGCGTCTTCTATATAGCTATGATCTGGTAGACGTGTGGAGAGACGCCCACTCTACTGATAGGGATTTCACGTTCTATTCCCATGTGCATAAGACATATTCACGCATAGATCATGTGCTCACGTTCTCTCCCCTGCTTTCATTCGTTTCGTCTGCTACGATAATCCCCATGTCTTGGTCGGATCACTCTTCGGTACAAATTGTGTTGACTGACCTCTGGGCAAAGTCAGGCCCACCATCGTGGCGTTTGAAAGAGTCTTTACTGAATGACCCTGCCTTCGAAAAAGAAATCGAGCGAGCCATAAAACAGTTCTTTGAGGAAAACTCCTCGTCGGTCTCCTCTCCGGTGACACTGTGGGCGGCCCATAAGGCCACCGTGCGGGGAACGCTTATACAGCTTTCCTCTAAGGTTAAGAGGGAGCGTGAACACACGATTCGGCAGCAGGAAGATGAATTGCGTCGGGTAATGCGCGAACAGAAGTCTAACCCACACCTCGATTTTAGAACCCAAATAGACGAGGCGCGTACGGCTCTGAACCTGAGCCTTACTACAAAGGCGGAGAAATATCTTAGGTGGTCACACCATAGATTTTATTCTTTGGGCGATAAGCCGAATAAACTACTGGCGAGAAGGTTGACCCCTAGGCCATTTAACCCCGCTCTTCCCAAACTGAGACTGAAGAACGGCCAGGTTACCCAGAATCCCCACAAGATCCTCCAAGAGTTTGCCGATTTCTATTCTAAACTGTACGAATCTCCGGGGGACTTTAGAAGGACTCAGGCAGAGGCTTTTTTGGGTAATCTTTCTATCCCCAAGTTATCTAGCGACCACGTGGAATTGATGGAGGCAGAATTCACAACTGAGGAAATTGTGGCAGCCATTAAGTCTCTGAACCCTTCTAAATCACCGGGCCCGGATGGGTTCACGGGCCACTACTACCGTAAATATGCGGAAATCCTAGCTCCGCATTTATGTGCCCTCTTCAATGGTTTACGCGGAGGCTCCCCCCTCGCGCCACATGAGAATAGGGCGTTTATACATGTCATCCCTAAGCCCAACAAGGACCATAGCGACTGCTCAAACTACCGCCCGATCTTGTTGATCAATGTCGACCTTAAGCTCCTGACGAAAATATTGACCACCCGAGTGAACTCATTCTTAGCACGATACATACACCCTGACCAAGTGGGATTTGTCCCCCATAGACAGGCCCCAGACCAGACTAGAAGAATCATAGACATCATATCTGCGCTAAACTCGGGCTGGGATGGGGGAGGACAGAGAGGGGCTTTACTACTAGGGCTAGATCTGCAGAAGGCGTTCGACTCACTATCCTGGGATTACCTTTTTTTTATTTTAGAGAGATATGGGTTTGGGTCACACTTTCTGACGACACTTAGAACAATATACAACGCTCCCGTTGCCAACTTGGTGGTCAAGGGCTATAAGTCTCAAGACATCCCTATACATAGAGGTACCCGACAAGGCTGCCCACTGTCCCCAGTGTTGTTTATCTTGGCTTTGGAGCCCTTGGCGACCAAGATTAGAGCACATCCGGACATATTGGGGGTCTGTTGTGGGGGACGGGAGCATAAATGTGTGCTGTTCGCGGATGACATACTGATGCTCCTCTCCTCTCCGGTTACCTCCTTGCCAATCCTGAAGGGGGTACTGGGACATTTTGCGACGTTTACGGGTTTGCGGGTAAATCATTCCAAATCCCAGGCTCTTGGCGTCTCCCTGAGGCCCCACATAGTCCGAGCCTTGCAAGGTCAGTACACTTTTAGATGGCAAGAGGAAGCCCTCCCTTACCTGGGTATTTATTTAAAACCTACTCTTACTACACTATATAGGAAGAACTATCCCCCCCTGTTCCGCAAGTTGTTAGAGGACCTTCAGAGGTGGTCAACTAAACCCACGTCATGGTTCGGTAGGCTGTATTCGGTCAAGATGATCATCTTGCCTAAGGTGTTGTACCTATTCAGAACTCTCCCATTAGCTGTTGTGAGTGCGGATCTTAGGAAGTTTCAGGCCAAACTACTCGATTACATATGGGACCATAAGAGGCCTAGGGTGAACAGGAAAACATTATACACACCTAAATCGGGAGGAGGATTAGGTATGCCGGACCTCCTTAAGTATTACCACTCAGCCCAGTTGGCTCAGCTGATCCGTTTTCACACGGGTCGATCAAAACCGCTTTGGATGGGATTGGAGTCTTCCCTGATTCCAGACAGAGAGATCAGCCACCTGATGTGGCTGAGGGGACGGGATAGGCCATCTGTGATGTGTCCGTCTCTGTCATTCTCCCTGAGCCTCTGGGATCGCCTAGCAAAAACATATCGATTTAAATCGCCACACACCCCGATGGCTTCACTATTCCACAACCCCGTGTTCACCCCGGGTCTCCGGCCCCAGGACTTTAATTGGTGGATCAATAAGGGTCTACTGAGGATAGCGGATCTATGCGACTTTGAACCGCTCTTCGGACCTCTCCACATCAACGGCTATGGAACAACTTTGTAGAACCTTTGACAAACACTCCGGTCACATATCAATAATCTACAGCTTGTTGTCCTCTAATACTCAAAAGTTGGTTTATATGCAAAAGTGGGAACAGGATCTTGGCACGGCGCTTGAAATGGCGGAATGGAGCAAGCTGATACAGGGGGCGTCTAGATCCTATATTAACACCTCTTTAATTGAGGCCAATTACAAAGTGTTGTTACGGTGGTACATGGTCCCTGCGCGAATAGCCACCTTTGTCCCAGGGGCGTCTCCGCGGTGCTTTAGAGGGTGCAATGAGGACGGCTCCATGTACCACACTTGGTGGATATGTCAAAAGGTGAGGCGATTCTGGATACGCACCTACAATTTTATCTATTCTATAACCCAGGTGAACCTCGTTAAGTCGCCTCTGCATGCACTGCTGGGACGCCCGGTGGAGGGTACGTCAAAGTACTTGAAAAAACTGATAGCTTTTATTTTTGTGGCAGCTAGAATTTCCATCGCCAAGTCATGGAGATCCCCCACTGTCCCTTTTTGCCTCTTGAAGTCTAAGTTGTCATGGATCATGGTGAACGAGAGTTTGTCAGCCATTCTGAATGACAAAGTCAAGGTTTTTGATAAGGTGTGGGATCCCTGGATCACTTACTTCACGAATGTACACTGATCCAACTCAAGGCTGGTGGATGGGGATGCGCCATCCCTCCCCTTTTTTTTTTTTTTTTTCCTCTCTCTCTCCTTTCCCTTCTCCTCTTCTATCCTGTTTCCTCCTCTTCTTCCTTCCTCTCTGCTCTACTACTGATATGTTACCAATTCAGAGGTAGTGGGCTGGGGTATGTTGGCCCTTTGGGCCTGGATAGCGCCACAACTGGGGGATCCCGGGCTAAGTTGACGATTATCCCTGTTAGGAGATGGTTCTGGGGGGAACGCTTATGGATACTGGATACTAGATGTGTAACTACTGTTATGTGTAAATATGCAATAATCTGTATTGGATTGATGGCCCCCCAGATGTGGACTGTGGGTGCATATTTTCCCTCCCCCCCCCGCTCCTAATTTTCTTTGTATACCCCTCTCCCTGATTTTTTTTTTCTCTTTGAAAACTTAATAAAAATAATTGGAAACTTTAACGCACATACAGATCCAACTACTTTTTAACTGATCTCTTTGCAGGCTGATTCCCAGGGCAGCTATCAACCCCTGGAAAAATGGATAGCAGGATACAAAAAACACACAAAGGCAGCGCTTGATGGGAATAGCATTGAAACTTTTATAGTCTTCAAGTAGGTAACAAAATAAATATTGCACTGGAGATAAAATCGATGTAGCTACATTAACTGTAAAAATGGTGCGAGTAATACCAAACAGTAGCAAAAGCAGTCATAAAAACATGTAGCTAAGTATGATACTGGTATAAAAATGTGTACAATGATACCACTGCTGAATCCAGATAAGGAGGGGTTAACATCAGTCCGTTGGCATGTAGATGTCCCATGAAGGGAACTATCACAACTCCCAGTGGATGGATGTAGAATCCCAGGTTGATAGAGGGAAGTGTAACAGCCCTTGCGTACTGTGGCAGATGGTAAGGTCCCGCCGGCATGCAGATATGAAGTCACAGCAAAGAAGCGCTTCAGATGGACCCGCCGGTGTCCGTGACGTCACTGTATCTCCGACGGAACTCCCTGAAGACCAAGAAGCCGGCGGAAAGGTGAGTACCAATCAAGAAAATTTTGATCAATCAAAAAAATTAAAGATTAATCGATGAATTAATAGTTAATAGTTAATTTCCACAGCCCTAATTGTTTTGAAGCGAATTTCACGCTGGACAAAAATCTGCTGGTTCACAAACTGTAAACTGGAGATATTCAGAGATATGAATACTTATCACAAACTGTATCTGGGACATCGTCATGAATGTGGTGACTTCGCTTAATTAGTCAGATGGCCTCTGTCAACACCCCTTTGATCCCAAATAAAAAAGGAATGCCAGCACAGTTTAACAGTTCTTATGTACCATCAAACCAGGAACCTCTGTCAAGTTTGAGAACCGATAATACCTGGTTTATGGGCTGAACTCTGCTAAACCCTAGGACACTGCAAGTATTCTTCCTTCTCAACTCTGTTTTTCCTCTGTTGCTGTATGATGTCTTTATTTCTTTGAAACACCTTTATGGTTTTGTTATCAGTGCCTTGAAAATCCTAGCCAACACACCTGACCAATTACTATGGTTGGAAATTAGGCCCCAAGCAGCCTTTTTTCCTATACTCATTGGTCTCAATTATGTTCTTTGAAACACCATTTTTTCTGTAAATATTTTTTTTGCACCAATTTGACCCTTTCACTATTGTCTATTCCTGGAATGCACCCATCAGGTAGATTCCTGAAAATTGCATCCATGCTTGCAGGTTTAAGTAAGACTTGTCCAACGGGTCATACAAGTTAATTGTCCTCTGTTTCAGTCAGCCAGTCTCCGAAGGTGGTAAAAACAGACATAGCGAGAATTGTACCTTGGCTCCCAGCTAGTTGCAGACCATATTTCCATTGGGAAAGTCCATATGCCTCCCCCTAAAGGAAAACCACTTACTACATTGTACATCCTTCTAAACCCTTACTTTGGAATAATCTCCCCTCTCCGGGAACCATCTAGCAACTTACCCAGCAGCCAATTCTTGGCACCAAAACTTTTATATCTGCCTTTGCTTGGACTAACCACATACAGGCTCCTGACAAAAAGGCCCCCTACCCAGCCTCTATGATGGCAACATTTAGTGGAGGCTCGGGGTATTAACAGGTATTTTACTCAAGGCATACTAATCTATTCTTCATTCCCCTACGTAATCATTTCTTGATAAGTCTGCATGATGCTGCAGAAAGCTTGCGTTTGCTGTTAAATATTCATTCTTATTAATAAAATCCATCAAAGAACTGCAGAGTGCTGCAGGCATCTTGGGAGCTTGGGGACACTCTTTGCTACATGCAACAATTATTAAATAAGAGTTGGGCATGTAGATAGATAGATACAAAGACAGGCCATACAGAAATAATAACAACATATGATAGCTAACCTTACAAAGGAAAGATACAAAATACATGTTAAATAATTTTATATAGATGTAAAATTAAAAACAGCGAAAAAGTCTGAAATGGACAAAAAAAAAAGAGTTGCGCTATTAACACTTTCACACTTAATTATTACTGATAAAACTGATAATAGTTTCTATATAAAACCCTTTAAGTAGTAATTATGTACAACTGCCAAACACAGTTTGCATTCATTTAGATCACTTGTCTTTTTAGACCCTTTGCAATATGGGAATGCAAAGTAAATCCCACAAAATTTCAGTTCTGAGAATGTAAGGTTTGCAGACCATATCTCCTATTTATCATATTATTAGGTTATTTTCTTTTGTCTTTTCAGTGAGCTTGTTGGCCAAGCATATACTATAACCTATATTCTTGCGTATAATATGCTCTTTGCTGGGCTATGCATTTTATATATATATTTTTATATATATATACACACACACACACACACACACACACACACACACACACACACACACACACACACACACACACACAGGGTGGGCCATTTATATGGATACACCAAAAACAAAAGTTGGAATTAAAATGGCCAACTTAAAAATGGCCGCCATGGTCACCACCCATCTTGAAAATTCCCCCCCTTACATATACTAATGTGTCACAAACAGGAAGTTAACCCCCCTGGCGGTATTCCCGAGCGTGACTCGGGGTGGGTTTTTCATGTTACGCTCGGGGTAGATATGCAGAGCCTGCAGCGTGCGCTGGCTTACCTTGTCCTGGATCCAGCGATGTCACCACGCTGTGTGAGCGAGCGAGACCTCGCTCGATTCACACAGCGTCCTCCTGTGCCGCCGATCTCCGTTCCCTGCGACGTTACGACGCACGGGAGCGGAGATCGGCGCCAAATTCAAAAAAGTAAACAAACACTATACATACAGTATACTGTAATCTTATAGATTACAGTACTGTATGTAAAAAAAAACACACACCCCTTGTCCCTAGTGGTCTGCCCAGTGTCCTACATGTCATTTTATATAATAAAAACCTTTCTTTCTGCCTGAAAACTGTAGATTGTCCATAGCAACCAAAAGTGTATTTTTATGTCAAAAATGGTTTTAGATCAGCTAGAAAACAGCGATAATAAATTATAATCACTTGCAGAATTGTGCGATAGCGATTTGTGGGGAAATTCGTCATAAAAAAAAAAAAAATAATGACAGCAACAATTCTGCAACTGAGAAAATGTCAGTGATTTTGATTTGATTACATTATTGAATAATTTTTATTATATTATTACTTGCTATAATTATTTATAATTATTTATTATATTATAATTTAAAATTTTGTTTTTAAAAAAATGTCATACCCGGGATGCCTATTAGATTCTTGTTTGGTCAGATTTAAGTGAGTTATTCCTAAAAATCACAGGCCTACAGTATAAAACACCAAATTTCCTTGCAAATAATTGTACCACTTTCAGCATGTTCTTTCAGACAGAATCATACCGCCAGGGAGGTTAAAGGGTTACTAAAGGAAAACATTTTTTTTTCTAAAATGACTGTTTACAGGGTATAGAGACATAATAGTTAACTGATTCCTTTTAAAAATGCTTAAAAATAGATAAAAAACAATCATATAATGTACCTGCAGTTTAGTTTAGTTTTTGCTGTTGTTTCCTGGTTCTCTGGCTCTGTACATCAGAGAGCCAATAGAGGGCAGGGAAGGTTTTGCAAAACGAAACTGGATTGGTGCTGAGGGGTTTTAGACACACCTCCTTGATTAGTCACCCCAGTGAGAAATCTCCTAGTACTGTGGTGATCAGGAAACGGACAACCAGGAAGTGTCCAGAACAGAGAGGAATTACAGCAACATCAGAGAAAAAACGAACAATGAGGACATGAAACCAGTACAGGAAGCTATTTAGCTAAAAAAAGGTTTTCCTTTTGTGACCCTTTAATATAACCAACCATTGCCATTTTATTAAGGTGGATCCATATAAATGGCCCACCCTGTGTGTGTGTGTATATATATATATATATATATATATATATATATATAAATAAAAGCATACCCCATCCACGGTCTTGCGGAGGTGGGATTTTTGCCTCAACAATCTCCTATATTGAGCAAGTTTATCTTGTTAAAATCGCTACTTGATCTGCTTTTTTATTAAAGATATCACTTCCATAATTCCAGTTGGTGATGGGCTGTTTACTCTTGATGCCACATAGAAGATAATCAGCAAAGAAGAATCATATGCACTAGAACTTTTATTATCAATTTTTCACTTTTTGTTCACATTTATTATGTATATTGATTGTAATTTGATTAATATGACACATTGCACTTTAATATGAACATAGAGTACTGCTTTACAGAAATACGTAAATATTATTGCACATTATATTGGACCTAACGGTCCTCATATGAGCGCCCCCTCACATTCAATATACTGTGACCTATATTCTTGCGTAAAATACGCTCTTTTGATGTCATTAACACAATCCATTATCTAAAAAGTACAACTTTTTTTTTTTATAGAGCTTGCATCCGTTGCACTCAAACAGATGTAATACCTTTTAGGTGTAGAAATCCTAAATAGAAGCCGATAACGCCAGAATAAAAAAAAATGCTTCATGAGTTCTGTGAATAACGTATAGGTGGAACATCAGGGATTTTTCAATATTTTGAAAATCTGTAATAAAAATACATTATACCCATTAGCAAACCAACCTTTTACCTAAATCTTAGTTTTATCTGCCATAGCTCTTTTTTCTCAGTGCTGAATTCTGCATGATAGATCTCCATGCAGAAGGACATAGGCACAGGATGGCCCATCTCTTTGGGGCCCAAAAAAGTACAGTCTTGTTGGTGCTAAATATTAGGTTAAAGGCTATGTTCACCTTTCTTTCTTTCCTACACACACCTTTCTTTCTTTCCTACACACCCCTTATCTTAGTGTCCAGCTGGTGGTATTTAAAAAATAAACATCTCCATTAATTCCTGGACAGACCTTGGGATGTGACACAGGAAAGTGTTTACCGGCTGACCTCATTAGCACACACCCTGCATCTGCCCTCCTCCTTCCAGCAGCACTACTACCCACCTCCTCAGGTGCACGATTTTTTTAATACAATCAGTGAATATCAATCTCACTAAACACAGTCATAGATCATTCTTTTGGCAGAGTGTGCAGGAGCTGAGTGATCAGATAACAGTCTATTGGGAACAGCAGAGCTTTAGTATTAAAAACAGGAGACGTATGTCCTAGTTTCTGTGCAGATCACCATACACTATACAATCTGGTTGTACTGTCTCCTTTAGATCGACCATATATGTGTAGTGCAAGGGCCAGACTGAGGCCGCGTACACACGGTCGTTCCAAACCGATGAGAATGATCCGACGGGCCATTTCCATCGGTTCACCGCTGAGGTGGCCTGATGGTCTGAAGTGCGTACACACCATCGTTCCAAAAACCGATCGGGTCAGAACGCGGTGACGTCAAACACACGACGTGCTGAATAAAACGAAGTTCAATGCTTCCAACCATGCGTCGACTTGATTCTGAGCATGCGCAGGTTTTGAACCTATGCTTTCTGTACTAACCATCGGTTTGGACTGATCGGGGAGCGGGCCATCGGTTCGATTTTGAAGCATGTTTTAAAATTTTGGACCGAAGGACAACAGACCGATGGGCTATACACACGGTCGGTTTGGACCGATGAAACTGAACCTCGGTCCATTCTCAACGGTTTTGTCCAACCGTGTGTACGCGGCCTGATTGGATACAGAGTACTTGGATAGACTATTATATAGTTTTGGTAAATCTAAAGGAAATCATACAGAGATTGTACAATCAGATTGTATAGTTTATACACCTAAAATGAACTAGTTTTAGCTTTTAGTGTCATTAGTTGTTAATAGCAAACCAAACACAAAAGAAAACACACGTTTTGCCCCCTAAAAAAAACAGGCGACAAATGCAGAAAAACACACAGCTTAAAAAGTAGACATATGCACACTGAAATATTTAGTTTCGTAATTTTGTTTTCGTCCGAAAAATAAATTTAGTTACTCCCGAAATTCGTTTTTATTTATTTTGTTTTTCGTAAAAAAAATGCATTCGTCCGAAAATCGAAATTAAGGTCGAATCTGTCATTGAAGGCTTATGGTGTCTGTCGAATGTTCTAAGAAGAAGGAAAAAAAAATTCGACAGAATCTTTAAAAAAATAAATATTTCGACTCTTCATGTCTCTCTATGTCGAATCTTCATGTCTCTCTATGTCAAATCTTCATGTCTCTCTATGTCAAATCTTCATGTCTCTCTATGTCAAATCTTCATGTCTCTCTATGTCAAATCTTTTCTCTCTATGTCAAATCTTTTCTCTCTATGTCAAATCTTTTCTCTTTATGTAGAATAATATTGGACTAATAGAGTTAAGGTTAGCACAATTAAGGTCTGCTGACAATACTGCTCTTTGTTACATGCCTGTTACCAATGCTGAAAATGTGAGTGTAACCCATTTTTTGATTTTGCTATCACGTAAACTTCTAAACGGATTTACACTATGTGCATTTTTGCCTTCTTTTTTCTAACTTCCGTTGTATTGAGTGTCTGAACCTCCATATGGACCCAAGTCTACAACCTAATACAAGGTGCTTCTGAACCGACTTTCACCTGATCCTGTGTTGGACTTCACCTCCTCGCTGGTATCATCAACTTTAAAGCGCAAATGACCCACTAGGTATATGCCTTTTCTGGGTCCATAGCTTCTGGTAAGCCTCCATTCATTTCGGTGCTGGATTTATACATCTTTTTTACCTATGAAGATTTATTACCATTTCTTTATTGAAGTTTATTTTGCACATTTATCCACTGTGAACTGAATTTTGAGGATTCATTTATTATTAATTTTTTCAGTTTTTTATGGACTACTTTAATGTGTTTCATACGGACACTTTTCAATGATTGGTTAATTATTAATATACCCAATCCTTTATCTCACTTATAATTAGCGCTACACTTTATGTTTTATTTTGTTTGTTTTTCGGAATTGATCCATTCCGTGGTGTTGGCTGCATTTTATAAGTTTTTTATAGAAGCGCGGTGTTTATCTATACTTCCAGTATAGTTATTTTCCACAAGCACAATTAAGGTCGAATCTGTCATTGAAGGCTTATGGTGTCTGTCGAATGTTCTAAGAAGGAAACATTTTTTTCGACTCTTCATGTCTCTCTATGTCGAATCTTCATGTCTCTCTATGTCGAATCTTCATGTCTCTCTATGTCGAATCTTTTCTCTCTATGTTGAATCTTTTCTCTTTATGTAGAATAATATTGGACTAATAGAGTTAAGGTTAGGTAGGCACATTCGACCGCAACGAAAACGAAAACCACAAGAACAATGGCTCTCCAATTCACATCTGTGTGTTTTCAAATGCATTGCAAACCACACAGAAAATGCATGCTTTGCAGTGCATTTTAGAAACAAGTGATTTTATCTCAAGATGCTCTGGTGCCAGACTTTTATACTTTTATCATTCTTCAGACATTAGATAGATATGTACAGCGTGTATCCTGGCAAAAGCATTTGATATATTTCATATATTGAATAGGGGTTGCAGCACTGCAATTTGTTTATTTAACTTGGATGTTCTTCATATGCCTGAGTTCTTCTTGTTTCATTGAAAATAATAGAAATGGACGTGTGGGCGGAGCCTAGCGGGACGGTAATGCCGGGCTAGAGCTTCGCTCCGTGCAGGAGAAATACCCGCAAATAAACGACGGACCGAACCGTCAAAACGAGCGGGGACATTGGAACAGACTCCCGGAAGGTGAGAGGCACCTAATGATATAAGATGGTGCTGGGAGGAAACAGGGGAAAGAACAAGCACAGCGGTACAAGCGGCGCTCTGCATCCTAAGAGTGCGGCTATGAAAAAGGCGCCGGTCCCCTCAGGTGAATTCTCCTCAGAGATAGTAAGGAAGAAAAAAGCTATAGCCAAGCCAGAGAAGCAAATGGCTTCCCTCAGGAATGTCATCACTGATAGTGAGGGAGAGGACACGTTAGAGGAATCCTCATCTTTTTAGGACAGGATACAGTGGTCCCCTCAGGTCTTTTGAAGCAATTTGAAAAGATGCTTCACAGAGCGCTGCAAGTTACCTCAGACCAGATAACAGCCAATCTCACCAAGGAGATTAGGGACCTTGGGGGCCACACTGATGCCCTTGAATCAAAAGTGGACGAAATTGAGGTATTCACACAAGAGTGTTTGACAGAAATTGATACCCTTAAAGAAGAAAATTTAACCCTGCAAAACAGACTGGAGGATTTCGAAAATAGAGCCAGGAGGTCCAATATAAGGTTTAGGGGACTGCCCGAATCAGTCATCGATCTGCATACAAGCATATTGGCACTATGTCAGGAACTGCTGCCTGGTATATCCGCAAACAGATTGGAAATGGACAGAGTCCACAGGGCTCTTGCCCCCAGGAAAACGGATGGACCGCCTAGAGACATCATAGCCAAATTCCATTTCTATAAAACCAAAGAACTAATAATGGAGGCTACCAGAGAAAAGAAGAAATTATCCTTTCAGGGGTATGACTATCAGATTTTTGCGGACATTTTCCAGCTGACGATAAATAAGAGAAGGGCTATGAAACCCCTCCTTCAGGAATTGCAACATCGCCAAATTAAATACCAATGGGGTTTCCCCTTCTCCCTGCGGTTCACATTTCAAGGTACCAAAATAGTGTGCAGAACCCCGGATCAGCTCCATCAAGCACTTATTGACTTCAAAATAATTGAAAAACCACCGACAACACATGCTGCACGTAGAAGATCTGCATCCTCCTCTCCTCACAACAATTCGCCTAAGCAAGACCACAATAACGGCATCCAGCACAAGCGTGGCAGATTTTTGGCTCAAGATCAAGCACAAGACCAAGAAGATACTATGGACTGATTCCTCTGTGCAAGATACTCCTATTTTTCTTCTGCCTAAAGGCAGGAACTTGTTCATATGTTGACTGCAAAACATACGGCAGTAACAATGCCATTTTTTTTCTTTTAATTTTCATCTATTTTTATAACCAACACCCTCACAGCAGGGGCCACTAATATGCCTGTGATTTCATTTAGTGGCTCACCTTCCCCACATTACATGATTAGACACTCCCCTCCCCTATCCATTGGACCATTAAGCCCAACTGCCAGGTTGTTTTCTAATTACATTATTTTTTACCAACCTCTCACTAGGTCACTTCAATCTAGACCATCCTCTCCTAGTACCCTAAATATAGTCCCTTACCTTTACGCTAATTGTTCCCTGCCTAATGGGCGAGAGATACCACTATCCCGTTTTTCATTGAGTGGAGTTCCACATTATTCTCTCTCCCTTTTTAAAATCAATAGTTTTTCTTATCTACAAAGACTAGTTACCCTGTTTGAAAATGGTAAAAAAATCAGCGCAATATACAGGTAAAACACAATCAGCAGCTATGCACTAGGATTCAATTTATAAATTCCTTAAGAGTCAATGTAAAGTAGATAGTGCAGCGCTAGAGGGAAAGTCCAAATAAAGATCATCCAGGTGATTCTCTTATAAGTGACTGACAATATGAGGCATGCAGGTGATTTAGCGTGGGTTAGCAGGAGACCTCCACCAATAGTAACAATGACCGCTCACCTCACTGATAATAAAAAATCGCTTTCCCATAAGGGTCAATCCCAGGCATGTAACAGCATAATCCAAGCAGGAAAGGAATACATCTCAGGTAATATCAGCATGGATGGCAGATCTCAAGTAATATCAGCATGGATAGCAGCCATGAAATCCGATGTAAGAAAAACAAAACATAGTGTTTCTCCGCAATAACCAATATAACATTTAATAGTGAAAATACACTTACATAAAAAGCACTATATCCAGTGCTAGGAATCAAATGCAAACAAAAACGCACAGCATGGTCCGATAGATGGCAGCGGGTGACGTCACGTACTTCCCTACCGAACGTTGCGTCCCAAGGCGGGACTTCTTCAGCGGATGTAGGGGAGAGGAAACGTGCACCCAGTTATATACATGTATGTTGCTATAGAGAGTAAGTGGCTACAATGCAGCATATGGACCAAAAAGGTCTCTAGCTACAGGGCAGTGTGTGGGACAAAAAGCTCACTGGCTACGGATCAGCATGCAGGACAAAAAGCACCGCAAAAAAACAGAAAGCAAATCACTTACTGCGGCGATCATACCTATTCAAATCTGTCAGCAGAAATATGCAAGGGGAGAGTGAATATTACTTAAAAGCCCCGGGATACATATGTTTAGCAACGACAAAGAAAAAATATAAAAATATATAAATATACAAAAGTCCCATTTAGACAAAATGGAAGATAGAAAAAACAGGGCTGCATAATCATGCAGACCAGTACAACACATGAGGTCAGCCGCTGCAACCATCGGACAAGCAAAAACATAACATTAAAACAATGTAAATACAAATATTAATTATAGACAATATTATAAAAATATTTTGTTTAAAAAATATATGCATCTGAAAACGCATGTCAACGATCGAATAAAAACAATTGACATCAAATTCCACATTAAAACAATGTAAATACAAATATTAATTATGGACAATGTTACAAATATTAATTATGGACAATGTTATAAAAATAGTTTTTTAAAAAAATATATACATCTGAAAACGCATGTCAACGATCGGATATAAAACAATTAACATCAAAGTCCACATTTAACCCGTCAGGACAAAGAACATGGGTCTCATGAATCCAATAAGATTCTTTCTTGCTCAATTGTCGGATAAAATTACCCCCCCTCCAATGACGATTAACATTTTCAATTCCCCAAAAACGCAATCCTTTTGGATTTCTATGATGGAAATCCCTAAAATGGCGGGATACATTGTGTGTGGTTTTCCCTTGTTTGATGTTATTAACATGTTCGGCTAAACGTACATGTAGGGGTCTGGAGGTTCTACCTATGTATTGCAGGCCGCAATCACATTCCAACATATAGACAACACCTACGGTGTCACAAGTGATGAGCTGTTTAATATCATATTCTTTATCAGTGGCAGATGCCACAAATTTTTTCCTCTTTTTAATGTTCACTTTGGAATGTTTGCATGGAACACAACGTCCACACGCATAGAAACCTCCCAGGAATTTGAACATTCTATTATCTGAAATGACCGGGGGATCGAGCACACTAGGTGCTAATCGATCCCTAAGAGTGGGAGCTTTCTTGTATACAAATTGGGGTTTTGCTGGTAATGCAGGTCCCAATATTTTGTCCTGTTTCAAGATAGACCAATTTTTTGAGATGATCCGTTCAAATTTTTTATGTTGGACATTATAGTCCAAGATCATTCTAAAATTGTGTTTATCATTGGGGGGAAGGCTGACATTAGCCACACGATCGGACACTAAAACAGTTCTATCTAATTGCTGAACCTGTCCAATTTCCCTCTCAAGGTGGTCTTGGTTGTACCCTTTTTGCACAAATCTATCAGCCAAAACACGAGATTGGTCAACAAAGTCAGACTCAGTGGTGCAATTACGGCGTAATCTAATAAATTGCCCTTTGGGGATATTACATAACCAAGATTTGTGATGGCAACTTCCCAATGGTATATATGCATTCCGGTCTGTAGGTTTGAAATAATTGGTGAGTTTAAAATGGTCCGTATTTTTGACTATGGTCAAATCTAAAAAGACAATTTTTTCATAGTCAATGGTCCATGTGAGTGTAATATTTTTGTTGTTATTATTGAGACCACTGATGAAGGTATCCAATGAGGACCTCTCACCATTCCAAATGATGATGAGGTCATCAATATAACGATGGTAACAGACCAACTCAGGGGGGCGATGTTGGAAAATCGCCTCTTCCTCCCAGTGGGCCATAAAAATATTGGCCACACTGGGAGCAAAACGAGCGCCCATGGCAACTCCCCTTGTCTGCAGCAAATAGTCTCCATTATACCAGAAATAATTTCTGGATAAGCAGAAATCCAAACAGCCCAAAAGGAATTCTTGGTGTCTCCCTGATAGTGTTGATGTGGAAAGGGCCCATTCAACAGACGCCATAGCGTCACTGTGTCCTATAATAGTATAAAGCGAACTGACGTCCGCAGTGACTAATATACTATTAGTGGAACAACCAAGAGATTCCAATATTTGGATAATATGCTTAGTGTCTTTCAGAAAAGCAGGGGTTTTGACCACTAAAGGTTGCAAAAACGAATCTATATATTGGCCCAATCTGGCCGATACCGAGTCGATCCCATTGACAATGGGCCTCCCAGGCGGATGGGTACTATTTTTGTGGATCTTTGGCAAGAAATAAATAATAGGGGTTCTACAAAACAAGGGATCGAGATACAACGCCTCTTTTTTGGTAAGAATCTTTTGATCCCTCCCATCTTCAATGATATGATGAAGTTCATCCTTGAAATCAAACATAGGATCTTTAGACAATACCCTATAGGTATCACTATCAGAAAGAAGATTACTCATTTCAAGTTGATAATAGTTTTTACTGAGGACAACGAGACCCCCCCCCCTTCGTCCGCAGGGCAGATAACGATGTCTTTCCTTTTTGCCAAGGATTCAATACCCCTTTTAATGTATTGAGGATCCAATACCTTTTTTACCTTCAATGCTTCCAAGTCATTTACAACCATGTTCTTAAAAACATCCAAAAACGTATTCTCTTTATTAAGAGGGTTAAAAGTGGACTTATTACGCAAACCTGAGTGATAGGAATTAGCAATAGGTGCTGCTGTACTAGTGGGCTTAGACAGGAAATACTTTTTCATGTTAAGTGTCCTGATGTACTTTTGCAGGCTAATGTAAGTTTGAAACTTATTCAAATTCTTAGTGGGGGCAAATTTGAGACCTCTATCAAGGACTTTCAATTCGTCCTCATCCAGAGGAACCCCACTAAGGTTATATATCCCTGCTCCAACTATGGTCTGGGTTTTTTGTAGGCGCCTGCCCCCTCTCCTTCCTCTCTTTCTTTTCTCTTTCTGGGAGTTCCAATATTCGGAGGGATGGGAGGTGGTGGATGTCTCCACCAATCCCCTGGTAGGGGATACTGGTAGTGGGGGTCTAATTGGTGTCCCTGGCGTGACCCTAAAAAATCCCCCTCTGCATAAGAGTGATGATTAGCCAAAGGAGTGAATCTGTTATAGGTGGAGATAGGATGGGATCTCGTGACATGAGAAGAATCCCTATAATCCCCATGTTGGCGTATATCCCTCCAGGGTGTGGGGGAGTTGGGTTGATATACTGGGGGATGATGAACTGAACCAGAAGGGGCAGATCCTCCCCTTCCCCTCCCCCTTTTGTTCTTACCTCTTTTGTTAGTACCTCTAGTGAAATAATTTCTCTGAGGAGAGGAATATCTCTCAGGTGGTGGATGATGTTGAACATCATTACTAAAGTGGGCTCTCGGGGTTAAATTCTGAACTTCATTAATAAGTGGATTGACAGGCAATCTGACATTATCATTGGTAACAGTTGTGGAGGTGCTTTGCCATTTGAAGATACTGTTTACACCAGTGAAGTCATCCCAATCCCTTATAATTTTTTTCTTTTTCTTGTTCTGAATTTCTGAGTCCCACTTCATGAGTTTATTTTTAAGTTCACCTGAGAGTTTAAGAAATTCCTCACTATCCTTGAGGGGTTCCAAAATGGTGGTAATGTCATTAATCTGGGAATTAAGGATCTTGAGTTTCCTCTGTTTACGAACCAAAAGGAGCTCCATGAGCTCCATACCTTTTTTTAATAAAGAAACTACTCCATTCAAAGATAGAATCAATGTCCACTAGGCCATCATTAGGCGGGACATCCCATCTTAAACGTCTCGGAATGAGTTTTGAAGTAAGGTACTGCTCAAAAGATACAATGTCCCACCATGTTTTGGTCTTTTTTTCAAACAAATGTCCTAACTTGCGAAAGGACTGGGCTATATCATTCACTGGCTCACTAGCATTCCTAGAAAAGACATCAGTGATTTTAATATCCCTTTTTTCCAAATATTGGAAAACATCCATATTGCTGCTAGATTAATATAAATTGATAAGCAGATAAATGAAAATAGTAAAAAAATCAGCGCAATATACAGGTAAAACACAATCAGCAGCTATGCACTAGGATTCAATTTATAAATTCCTTAAGAGTCAATGTAAAGTAGATAGTGCAGCGCTAGAGGGAAAGTCCAAATAAAGATCATCCAGGTGATTCTCTTATAAGTGACTGACAATATGAGGCATGCAGGTGATATAGCGTGGGTTAGCAGGAGACCTCCTCCAATAGTAACAATGGCCGCTCACCTCACTGATAATAAAAAATCGCTTTCCCATAAGGGTCAATCCCAGGCATGGAACAGCATAATCCAAGCAGGAAAGGAATACATCTCAGGTAATATCAGCATGGATGGCAGATCTCAAGTAATATCAGCATGGATAGCAGCCATGAAATCCGATGCAAGAAAAACCCTCAAGGATAGTGAGGAATTTCTTAAACTCTCAGGTGAACTTAAAAATAAACTCATGAAGTGGGACTCAGAAATTCAGAACAAGAAAAAGAAAAAATTTATAAGGGATTGGGATGACTTCACTGGTGTAAACAGTATCTTCAAATGGCAAAGCACCTCCACAACTGTTACCAATGATAATGTCAGATTGCCTGTCAATCCACTTATTAATGAAGTTCAGAATTTAACCCCGAGAGCCCACTTTAGTAATGATGTTCAACATCATCCACCACCTGAGAGATATTCCTCTCCTCAGAGAAATTATTTCACTAGAGGTACTAACAAAAGAGGTAAGAACAAAAGGGGGAGGGGAAGGGGAGGATCTGCCCCTTCTGGTTCAGTTCATCATCCCCCAGTATATCAACCCAACTCCCCCACACCCTGGAGGGATATACGCCAACATGGGGATTATAGGGATTCTTCTCATGTCACGAGATCCCATCCTATCTCCACCTATAACAGATTCACTCCTTTGGCTAATCATCACTCTTATGCAGAGGGGGATTTTTTAGGGTCACGCCAGGGACACCAATTAGACCCCCACTACCAGTATCCCCTACCAGGGGATTGGTGGAGACATCCACCACCTCCCATCCCTCCGAATATTGGAACTCCCAGAAAGAGAAAAGAAAGAGAGGAAGGAGAGGGGGCAGGCGCCTACAAAAAACCCAGACCATAGTTGG